>NC_048225.1:10297414-10297702 GCF_002007445.2 Ailuropoda melanoleuca | reverse complement strand
ATCAGAATTACATCAGACCTGTCTACACAGACCTGGAATGAGAGAAAGGGTTGGGGGGGCATTTTTAAAGCTCTTTCAGAGAAAAACATGCAGCCAATGTTCCTTTAACCAGCAAGGCTGTCATTCATAATTGATGGAGAAATAAAGACCTTGCAGAATCTCCAGTCATTGACCAATTGCGTAACCACAAAACCAGCACTACAGGAGATATTAAGGGGGGTTCTATAAAGGTAAAAAGGCCCCAAGAGTGATACAGAACAGAAAGTCACAATCTATAGAAACAAAGAC
>NC_048225.1:10236805-10296924 GCF_002007445.2 Ailuropoda melanoleuca | reverse complement strand
AGACAAAGAAACAAGGGCTTTGAATGCCATACTCGAAGAGTTGGACCTCATAGATATATATAGAACACTACACCCCAGAACCAAAGAGCTCTGAGAAACAAACTGAGGGGTTCAGAGGGGAGGGGGGTGGGGGAATGGGGTAGACCGGTGATGGGTAGTAAAGAGGGCATATATTGCATGGTGCACTGGGTGTTATACGCAACTAATGAATCATCGAACTTTACATCAGAAACCAGGGATGTACTGTATGGTGACTGGCATAATATAATAAAAAAAATTTTTTTAAATAAAATAAAGTCTTTTTTAAAACGTATATTTATATCTATCGACTTATACCCACCTACATGTCAATGCCTAGAGATCCATATACGTTTGCTTCTAGCGTTGCATGTAAATATAGTTTACCTGTCTGTCTTTCCAGCAGCTGTCTACACAAACAACACATAGGCACAAAATGTCTGTCAGCAACGCTGATGTATACAACTGTCTCTCCTCAGGCAGATGAAAGGTGTGCTGGTCCAGGTCCTATGAGAATCAGATGCCAATGTGGGATTAAAGGCCCAGGATTTTATTAGGGGAAAAGCCTGTGAGGGAACATGGAGAGCGAGCC
The DNA here is from genome assembly GCF_002007445.2 of Ailuropoda melanoleuca. NCBI lineage: Eukaryota > Metazoa > Chordata > Mammalia > Carnivora > Ursidae > Ailuropoda > Ailuropoda melanoleuca. The sequence goes on along the minus strand of NC_048225.1, from coordinate 10,296,314 downwards.
AGGGCCAGGCTGGGTTGCCGTCGGTCTACTCTGCAAGCCTGAGTGCGGGAGAGGAAGGGCATCTCCCCAGACTGCCACGTGGTAGAAGGAAGATCTGACAAAACTGTTGAGGAGTCCTCCAGCCAGTTAGCCATGCGATGAGTCCCCGTTTCCCAGCATCCCTGCCACCCCGAGCCACTGGCCCAGAGCAGCCCATGGAAGGCGTGGCCTGGGCACACACGCCGCCACAGATGTCAGCATGGCTGCAGGAGCCCTGATTGATTCCTCGCTGGGCTTGGAGGTGCAGGGGTGGTGCTTTCTCCGGGCCACCAAATGAGATGCCATCCATGTTTGCATCTGATACAAACACTCCACACCGAAAAACCGAAAATCGGTTCAAACGTGGGGAATTCACCCAGAGACAGAACGGCCTGCATGGTCCTCCTTGCCACTTTGGCTGTTCCAGGCAGAGCCTCTGCTCAGCGTCCCTCAGGCTGATGCCTCGGGAAGGCTAGGGCAGCGGTTACCCATGAACTTGGTTTGTGCCATGTTCCAGGCATGCCGTGGGGGCTCTGGCGAAGCTTTACTGCTGCTTCTCCCTCGGTACTTTCAGGGAAGACTTCCCTAAGCAAGGACAGGAGAAGCTAAGACACTCTTGGCCGGTGTCTCTGGAGTCCCAAACCTCAGATCAGCCACAGAGTGGGGGGGACCCCCTTGGGGACTCCCCATCATGTCTCCACCTCCCTGGGGTTCATGACTTCCTTCCTGGCGGGGCTGCTGGTCCAGCCCTGATCAGAGGGCGAGGGACCAATGGCAGGCAACCAGGCCAATGGCTCCGTGTGAATCACCTCGTATCCAAGGTGAGTCCCACCAATGAAAGCATGGAGATCCATAGCGGCCCAAGCCCAGCACTGTACAGATGAAAGTCTTATTTATGTGCAAGATATATCTGCAGAGGGAACAATAAACTGTAAAGCAAAGTATGAAGGTTTGCAGCAAATGCTGTTAAGTTTTATATTCCTGAAAACTAGAGATAAAAGATATAACCATTTAAAGCAAAGTGGATAAAAGGCGCTTCCACACAATTGTAAAACAGCCTTATAATAGGTAATTGCTAGTTTCTTATTACAGCAGAGAGAGTCAAAAGAGCCTTGAAAATCCCCATCGCTGGAGTGTGAGAGGGAAGGAGAAGAGGACAGGAGGGAATGACCAACCAGAAAGAGGGTCTGGGCCCCAGTTCCCAGGTGTTTTCAGTACAGGGACCACTGTCATTTCATTCCTAGAAGCTCGCCCTGTCTCCAGATTAAGGTGTGGCTTGCTGCCCCAGCCCGGCCGTCATGCTCCCCTTTGCTGCTACAAAGACTCTCCCGGACACGGCAGGCACTGTGTGAAGAAGGCAGCAGGGAGGACAAGTGGAGAAGATGGACACCGAAGCAGATTGCTATAATTCCATGTAGTAAATGTGGAACAGAGGCGTGTCTGGGTGAGCTGGGGATGCAGGAAGGAGGCACTGAGAACAAAGATAAGATCGAAGGCAGATCTTGCCTGAATGATGTTCTAGGTAGAGGGACTAACATGTGTAAATGCTCATGACAGAGCTTTCTAAGTGGCACAACTCCAGGGGCTCTGTTCACATTGGGGTCCATGTAAATGATGCCCCTAGGGTTGTACAGTACACAACCTGTGCAACCTCACATAGCAGCCCCATGAAGCTGGGGCCCAGGTGCATGCCAGGGATGATGAGGCTGATCCCCAAATCCCAGCCCACACCGCAGTAGAAATGTAGGGTTGCACCTCTCACCCCACTCCCATTTCCCACCGTCTCCCCAATATCAGGCCCTTCAGGGGAGCTCCTGCTTAGATATGGCCTGGCCCCAGGGGGATTTCTGTTCCATTCCCAAACTCTGGGGAACACCAAATCCATTCCCCCCTTTAGCAACACAATCGTACTTCTTTACTCTGAAGGGGCCATAGGGGTTTCCTCCTCCATAAAAACTGATTATTAATGAAAATTAGACTTTTAAGGCAGTGATTCATCTGAGGATTCCTTGTCAGTCCAGCCCTGTTTAGCAAACTCTCAAACCCATGGGGCATGACCCCTCTGTCAGCAGAGCCCCCTCCACACTGTATCCCACCCACCCCACACACCAGCCAAGGCAACGTCTCCGGCTGGGGGGTGAAGGGGGTCAAGGGGGCTGGCAGAACCAAGCCCTTTGGATGGTGGGGGTGGGGCTCCGGAGCCCCTTTCTGCCTGCCTGGGCCTGCCTCACACTGCTTCCTGCTCCCGCATCAGCCCATCCTTCTTCTTGGGGATGGGAGGGCAGAGGCCAGCCCAGGACTCCATGCAGCTCTACTAAGGAATGCGGCATTTGACCTGTGACCCACAGGAAATCCTTCCAACCTCTGAGGCAACCCTCAGGAGGAAAACCGTGAGCCCAGAGTGGACAAAGGGCAGTGCTGAGGCCTCTCTTCCCCTCCCCCAGCCCGAGATCTCTTGTCCCTAGAATTTGTCAGAGTGGGAGGACTCCCAGCTGGCCAGCCCTGGGTAGAGTCTCAGCTGTGGAAGGGGCCAGGGAGATTCTCAAGAGTCAGGGTGACCACACATCCTGCTGTCCCAGGACCACCCCTCTTTAGGGCAGCCTGTCCATGTGCAATTATGAATACAGCTGCCAGGTCCAGGACAAAACCACTCTGGTCTGAATGACAAATTCTATGGTCATCCTTGCAGAGACAGATTGAACGAGAATCCATCCACACCGCCACCTCCATTCATTCATTCAGCAAATATTAAGCCTCTGCCCCGTGGCAGGCATGCCTCTGGCCCTGGCGATCCAGGGCTGACAAAGAAGTGGTTGGTCCCTGCTGTGGGAGCTCACCATTTTGGCAGATTCAGTCCCAAACGAGCTACGGTGCAGTGTGGACGTTCTCGCAGAACGAGCCTCGTTCTCTTAAGGGTCTCGGAGAAGATCCACTGAGGAAACGGCCTCAGGAGCTTCATGACCACCCACCCAGCCTGCTTGGGACCACTCCCCCCTCCACAGTCCCTAGGGCCCTTTCAGCTGCCGGGGTCCTTCTCCTGTATGGGACTCCCTGCTCCCCACCCTAACTGGCAGTGCCTCTGCGGGCCAAAGGGTCGGATAGAAACGGGACCTCAGAGGTCTCCCCCTGCTGCCGTTCATTCATTGATCCGCTCACCGGATGCAAAGCATGGGCTGCATTTCAGGCACTGCGTCAGCGGCCAGTAGAACCACAAACACTGGCCTTGAAAGCTCACAGGCTGGCAGCCAGGATAAATGCTAAGCAAATCACTCAGCAATAAATGAGTGCTCTACGATTATTGTCAAGAAATTGGCGGGGGTGTGAAAAAGCATGTGTGAGCTGAGGCTACGGTAGTAGGACCAACCCCACTCACCTCCACAAGGCTTTTGAGGAGGGAGCTCTTGGCGGGAATGTTAAGCCCAAGGACAAACCCATATGGCCGATAGATTTGAGTTTCATTAGTGAGAACCAGAAAAATGAGTCCTTGGGTGAAAGGGGCCGTGGGGCTGAATATGTCAGCCAAGAGAAAAAGAGCACAGAGCTGGAGCCTAAGCCATGATTAAGTGTCACCTCGATGGAAAGGCAGGATTTCCTGGACCCTAAGCTGCGAAGGTCCTCTAGAGGTCATCCTGGCCATTCTCCTGCCTCTGGGTACTTCTCAGACAAAGAAGGTGGATCAGGAGAAAGGAAGCGATGTCAGCCCTATTCCGTGGTGAATACCTCTTGCCCCGAGAAGCCCTTACCCCTGTCAAGAGCCTCTGCCCGCTGGGGAGACGAGCAGACCCTGGGAGTCGGGGAGGAGGGTGAAGAGAGAGCCTGGCTTAGCCTGATCCTGTACCTCTGGCCAGGCTGGGTTCCTGGGCTCATTGCCTCTAAGGTTCTGCTTTCACATTCCCTTCTGCTAAGCAATAAAGCCACACAGTGAACATCGCCGTAAATGATTCCACAAAGGAACATTGCCTAATAGGCAGTATATTTCTTATATAGTATTAATTAAATGGGTCCGAGAGGCACTGCACCTTGTTTTTCTGTGCAGGGGTCTGGGCAGGAAGCTTCTAGGTTTATGCATCAGAGCAATAAGAAAACCGTAGTTAAAATTCATCAAGCATTTACTTTGCACTGGACCCTTTACTTGTGTTGGCTCTTTTAATCCTAACAATCCCGCAAGGCAGGTGCTATGATTGAATGAATTTTACAGATGAGGGAAGTAAGTTCAGCGGTTTGTGCAAAGCTCACACAGTGGTAGACAGACGGTGCCATTCCCCCAAAGGTGTCCTCTTCCTAGTCCCCAGAGCCTGTCATCATGCCGCACTGCAAGGGAAAAGGAGCTTGGCCTCCATGATGAAGTTAAGGATCTGGAGATGGGGAGATGGTTCCGGATTATCCAGGTGGGCCCACGGTAACCATAAAGGTCTTTGTAAGAGAAGGAAGTGGGAGAATCAGAGAAGGAGACGTCACAAAGCAGAGTCTAGAGCTGTTGCAGTCTTGGCTTTGAAGACAAGGAAGGGGTTACAAGCCAAGGAGTACAGGTGGCTTCTAGAATCTGAAAAAGGAAAGAAAACAGATTCTCCCTAAGAGCTTCTGCAAAGAACACAACCCTGACTTGGGGCTTCTGACCTTCAGGACTGTGAGACAGCACATTTGGGTTTTTAGACTGGTAATTTGCAGCAGCTGCAGGAGACCACTCTCACCCGCTAGCATGTGGCACAGCAAAGATTGGGGCGTTGTGCCAGGATGGGTAAAAACATCATGTTGCTCACCCCTTTTTGGGACCAACTTCACCTCTTCACCGCTGACCCCGGGGCTGATAGACAAGTATCCCCATGTCCCACCACCCCCATCTGACTCCTGACCCCCAGCCAGCTCCTGCTCTGGGCAGTACCTTCCTCTCCCCTGCTTTCCCTGGGACCACTGAGAACCATCTCGGCCAGTTTGGGATGGGCTGGGGTTGGGGCCCTGGAGACATGGGCAGAAGAGAAACGCTGAGAGTTCTCCATGGGCCTGTATGTATATGGGTTTGGGTAGAAAAGCTTCTTTGCTACCAGGCACCAATATCTTCATTGCATAAGCAGAAAGCAGAGGAGCAATGAAGTGTGTGGCTTAGCGTGGGGTCCAGGCCTGAGCACAGAAGGAAGAAGGTCAGTTGCTCAGGGATCAGTGTGGCCACGGGTGTGCAACGGGGGGAGGGGGCAGTGGGACAGTCTCTGGCCAGAGCATCAAAACAGGACACCAAGCACTCTGGAACAAAAGGGCTGGCCCAGAAGGAAGGGGGCTTCAGAGGCCCCTGGGGAAGAAGGGGAGGGGGTGAGAAAATGTTTCAAGACTTCTCCATAGAACTTCTGGACTTTGCTGCCACCTTGTGGCCAGATTTCAGAAAGACAGGGTGATGCTTCCCCTTGGCCAAAGATTTGACATCTCATTCCAGGCCTTAGGCTAGATCCAAGTCTTGAGGGTGGGGTTCTCGCAGACATATGGAAGTGAATCCCTAGGTTCCCACAGTGCCCGCTGTCATACGCATAGTGTGTTCCTCTGCCAAAAGTTTCATTCTCTTCACCGACAGGGACACAGTGGAATGGAATGGGAGAAACCTAGACAGGATCAGCGTAGGCCTTCATACACCTTTGCAGAGCAGGAATTCAAAGCTGTGGTTTTAAGGAGGAACTCTGTGCAGAGGAACTAGGAATGTGCCCAGGGCGTGGGGGGGGGCAGTAATAGAAGAAAAGGGGATGCACAGATAAAGGGCACAGAGGTCTGAATCCAGCTTGGTGGGGACAGGAACTTGAGCTCCTACTGGCCTTATGATAAGTGACCAGCTCACCTCTCCCTGCCCATCTATGAAATGGGAATGGATGAGAAGGACAAAGGCCTCATCTCTAGTCACCATGGGGAGAGTTCTCACTCATTCAGAGTGTGATGAAAGCAGACGGAGGAAGGGCGGATACGCCATGAGCTGTCTCTCCACTCCAGCCTCATGCTTCCCTGGGTTTTTGCCCCATGTTGAGAGCTTGGTGCCCACAATACCAATAAGCCAGATATTAATATGATCCCCGCTTTGCAGATCAGAAGATGGAGGCATAGAGGAGTTAAGTCCTTGTCCACGGTTTCACAGTGGGCGTGTAATGGGGCCAAGATGTGAGTCTGTTGCAGCCTCCCTGCAGACCCACAGTTTCCCCAATAATTGTGTCACAGAAAGGATCACAAAAAGGAATGTCCAACAAGACAGTGGAAACTGAGGCAGATCTCTCCTCCCTGATCTGTCCCTTTCCAACCTAGATACAGGGCTCTCTTTCTTTCAAGCCTTCTCAAAAATTAGATTCCATTCCTTCCCTTTCAGACTCCCAATCTAATCCGTGTCAAGATGATTATCAGAAAGTTCTAGCTTCAGTCTAACCTCACACCTCTTCCTGCAGGTCAAGTCCATTTATAAAGTCCCAGATAGAAGAGAAAGAAGAAGTGACTGTGTTTCAGAGAGGGGTATTCTTGGTCTCTAAACCACGGTTTAATTCTCTAACCATGACAGGGCTGGCCAATCACAAGCATTAATGGGAGAGCTTAAATTATAGAGGACCAAGTTAGCGAAAAGAAAAGAAAAAAAACAAAAAACCCACCCAACTCCCAGCCACTGGGACTTGCAGCTGATAGGTAATTATCTGCTGTTTGTGCGCAGTTAGGGCTCCCTGACCCTGACTGGTCAGGGCGGACAGTGTGGGCCTGGGGAGAGGGCCCAGGAATCGGTGTCCACTCAAGACAATTGTGTGGGGCCCATCCAGACCCTTCTCGACTTCTTCCCCTCTCTTCCACCTCTCCACTCCCCTCCAATCAGGGAGGAGCTGCCCTCTTTGCCCACCACCCCTCCTCAAACACTGGAGGAGAGAGGGAGTGATTAGCATGGGGCATTGTCCCCGGATAATGGGCCCCAGCTGCCGCTTGAAAGCAGAAACAAAGCGCCTGGCCGCTCCACGTGCATTATCCCCTCGTTAAATCTCTGTTATTAGATTAGATTCAAAATGTGTTGATTCAGAGGCTGGGGGGGAGGTGGGGGAGGGAGGAGAAGCTGGCTACTGATTGCTGAACCCCACCCCTCCCCAGGCTCTCCCTCCCCGCCTTCACCCCACTAGGCAACTTTTCCTCTCTCCTGTTCTCCCGTTCTCCTTAGGGAAATCTCCCATATCCTGACTCTGAGCTCAGCTCCTCTCCCTAGACTGGCCTGGAAGCCAGGGGAGGTCCGCTCCTGTCAGGAGCCCTGAGGTCATTGAGCCCGGGCTGCTACTGCCCGTGCGGCAAGGCGGACTCCCCGACGGGACGGTGGCAGTGGGCACCACAGCTTGAGCAGTACCGGCCATGAATCCAGAGGCCTGGAAGGGTTCATGCTGGGCACTTTTGAGACCTTCAGTGGGATCTTTTGCACACACATGACGGGTTTGGGAAGCAGGAAAAGAAGGTGGGAGCTGAAGTATTGTGGGCAGTGAGGGAAGGCAGCAGGAGAGGAGTGGAGAGAAGACAGAGAACCAGCAAGATTCTCGGAAACACAGAGACATAGGGGGTTTCTGGTTTTCTCCCTCTGGCTTTCTCATGAAAGGCAATGAGCTGAAGCAGCAGGAGGAAGGAAGGGAGCAGGTTCTGGAAGACAGAACAGGTGGGAAGGAAATTCTGGGCGTTCTCATATCCCAGATAGGGTGAAGGTCTCCTTGGGAGAAGATCAAGATCAGTATTGATGGACAAGAGGTAGAACACTGGGGGTTCTCTGGCCCTGGGCCTCAGTCTCCTGTCCCTGGGCAGCACAGTCTGGAGGCCGGATCGATGAGCTGATTGGCTGTGGCTAGTAGAGCAGAAGATGTTACACGTGGCGGCTCATTCTCAAGGTGGTTAATTGGCTGCCTCAATGCTGGGCTCTGTTGCCCCATTGATTGTGGGTGAAGGGTGGGAAGGGGGGAGATGAGGAATCAATAGGTTGATTAGTGTCTTACTAGCTCTCTGGTTGGACACTTTGTCAATAGCCACCCACTTACTGACCAGTGGTGCATTGACAGTACCGGACTGTCCACCTTTCTCTCTCTCTGGCCTGAGGCATGAGAATCAGCTGATGGCATGACCAGCCCGAGCAAATCCTAGTGGAATGGGGCAGCTGTGGGTCCCAAGACCAAGTTTCAAAGCATGAGCTTCCAGAACCATCCCAAAAGAGTTTGGAAGAACAATGCCCACCTTTAGCCCAACCTCTGCTCAGTGGGAGGCAACAACTGTGAATGCAGCCAATCCCCAGCCCCACAGTCTCCTGCTTTTTGCTGGAGGACCCTGATATCCACCCAACAACAAAACACAGATAAATATAAAATCCCTAATTAATGGCAAAAGCACGTATGTCTGGGGTGGAAGTAGCAGGTGAAACTTCAGTCCCAATTCACCTCAGGAACCAGCAGCCAGTTAGATAATATTTAATAAGTTCACTTTGCATGTTGGGGAACGGGTGAAGAAGCTGAGAGAAGCTAAAACACGTAAGCCCTCTTCCACAGTCTGTAGGCTTTCCCAGTCTTGAAGCTCCCAAGGGCCCAAGGTCTGCTGTCTACCCAGCCTCCCAGGATGGTCTACACACTAGAACTGCGGTTTGGGATCAGGAGAAGGTATAACTTCAGGTGTTGCATACTGAAACCCTTATGATTGGCCAGCCCAGAACAATTCATCCCAGGTATTCCTTTTGGGTCTTTTCCCTTTAGACAGGCAGAGTTCAGTCCATCTCCACCATGCCTTCCTCTTGACAGGCAGCCCGAGGGCTGGAATGAGAAAGGGTAAGCCAGAGAAGGCCTCAAGCAAACATTGTGACCCTAAGGTCACTCTTGGTGGGTTCTGGCATTCCTTTCCTCTGAACACTTGTTAGATGATGGACTGAGGGAGTGATAGAGTTGGGGCACTCCTCGGCATGTCTTACAAACCCTGGTGTTTGGGAGAGGGGGCCAGAATATGAGAAGTAACATCAAAGACCATGCCCTCAACTCTGCCTGTCTCACAGTCCTGCTCTTGGGTGAATGTGCCAGAAACTGGCTGTTGAGAGTTCCCAAAGGAGATAGTTAAATTCAAGCTTTGGCTTTCCTCCGTCTTCCAAACACCAAACCAATGAGTGCTGGCCGTGGTGCTGATGTCCTTGCTTCCACTGTGGGATCCTCTTGCAGGGAGAGAGCTTGCTGCCAGCTTCACCAGGAGCCCAGAATGGTAACAGGACTGTGCGGATACCTCCAGCATCTTCCTAGGGGTTAAGAGAACTGAGCTTCCCGTTCCTCACCTTTCCATTGCTAAATGTTGGTGGTCCTTACCCTCCCACCTTGGATTCTACCTCCTATTGTGTCTTCTTAACAGCCACTGTTTGGTCACCTCCTGATTCTCTGGGGCAGGAAGCACCAAGCAACTGAAACCACAGATAATACCCTACCTCATTTCCACCAGCAACTTTAAACTTCTTCCACCCACCCAGCTGCTGACAAATGGTTAAGAAGAGAGTCTAGGGCTTCATGTATTTTATTGTCTTCACCTGCCCACCTCCATCATCTGATGGAACATGAGTGTTCAGGGAAGCAGCCACAGGTGAGATGAAGAAGGAGAAATTAGGGTTGGAAAAGCCAAGGTTGAGGGAGATGAGCAGAAGTCGCAAGTGCCTTCTGCAGGAAAGTGACAAGGGGGAAACCAAGACTTGATGCACAGAATGACAGAATGAAGTTACGGAATGCCTGGGTTTGTCCTGATCTCAGACAGCATGTTTTAAAGCCATGGTAAGCTGGGGGTGGGGGGTGGGGGATGTAAGGGTCTTGAACACCAAGCTTTCTGGGGAAGAGTCACAGCCCTGGTTCAGAGTTGCTGAGACACACTGGCCTTGGACAGGGTCTTGAAAACGTCCGTGTAATCAGGTGGGCCCTGAAATTCTCCCGTCCCCATTCTAACCAGTGCCTGATGCCCCCCACACCCCTGCTGGGCCGTGCCCACTCAAGAATACTGCCAGATGGACCACAGAGTGATGAGGGTGATGCTGTAGGCCAGCACTGCCACCAGGTAGATACGGAAGAGCAGCCTGTCCAGCACGGAGCCCACACGCAGCCACTCCCGGGCCACTTCTCGGTTCTCGTCCCTCTTCTCCAGGAAGCGCCTGATGGAGGCCAGCTCCTGCAACAGCCCGCGCATTGCCAGCGAGGCCTCCCGCGGTGGCGGCGGGGGGCTGCCTCGGCCCCTCGGGGTCTTCTCCAGGTCCTGGGGGCCTCCCAAATGGCTGCAGTGGTTTCCCATGTCTGGAAAAAGGGCAGTGTGTTGGCAAAGGAGGGAGACCCAGCAGAATGGCACAAACACCGTCCCTTCTGTTTCTGCGGCAGCTTGCAGAAATCGTGATTATGAATAATTTCAGACATAAAGAGTATAGAGGTTAACTAATCTGGTTGTGTACCCACCATGTGACTTAAGCAAAGAAAGAGAGCAACACAGTTGGAGACTCCTGTATACCCCTCCTTAGTCACATCCTCCATCCACTCCCCAGGTCACCGAGATCATGAATTTGGTGTTTATTTCTTTCCATGCATTTTTTCCTTAATGCGTGGGCTTCTTCCAGGAATTTGATATCTATTATTTCATTTGTGCCTCACAACAGCCCACGAGAGAGGCCACGTAGGAGTGATTATTACTTGCACATTTTATACGAAGCTGCTGAAGCTCAGAGAGCTGAAGTGATGAGCCTGTGGTCACGCCTGGAGCATCGTGTGTGTGTGAGGCCACTAAGGCCTAAGATGTCTGGGCTGTGAATCCACTGCTCGCCCCCTTAGGCCTTGCTGCCCTCTTCCCCGTGACTCCAGCCCAAGTCCTTCTGCGCCAGGAAATACACCTGCAGCTACGGCTACCTCGCAGGTGAGCAGTGAAACTAGGCATTAGGCTGGTGGACCGCCTCATCTGTTCATGATGACGTGGTCTTAGGTTAACCACACACCTTCTGTAAAAGGCCTCACTCTTGCCAAAAGGGAGGACAAAAGCCGGTGGAGTGGTTAGAAATACTAGCTTAGCATCAGACTGGGTTCCAGTCAGTCTCACCAGTTCCTGGCTCTGTGACTTAAGGCAAGCTATTTGGCCTTATGCCTCTGTTTCCTCATTTGACAAACGAGCATGGGAATGCTATTAGGGGGCCTCAGGATGACCTGTGATAATGCACAGAAAATGCATGTGCCTGGCCCAAATACATCAACGAGCCACGACAACCCCCGCCCCTACACCAGATGGTGGCTGTAACAATGTCTCAGGGAAAACAAGCACCACGTTCCGTGTCCCCAGCAGCCCCATCTCTCTGTCTCATAGGTGTCCGAAATTCAAAGGGACCTGGTCTCTGAGCTGACTGAATGCAAGAGTTTGGAAATCCTGGCTGCAGACCTAGCCATGTTGGGTAAGAAGTCCCATCACTGCCTGACGGGCATCCATTTGCTCCCCATTGGGGCCCAACTCAGAGAAAAGCTACTCTCAGCCCAGAAGTCTCAGCTCTTGACATGCTCAGCTTCTGGAACTCCTTCCTTCTCTCTATCCATCTCTGGGCTGATGAGAGGAGGGGAAGGCACAGAAGGGGTCGATGCCTTTGGCTGAACTCTGCTGCCTCCCTGCGAGGCCAGGCATGGGGTGTCGTGTGCAAGACAGCACCCAACTCCCACCCAGACCCTGGCAAGTCAGGTCGCTCCAGCCAGAGACTCTCCACCACATCCCTCTCAGGCCCTCTGTGTGGGACTCACCCTCTCCCTTTCTCACCTGAGCAGTCATCGGTCTTGGTGGCTGGGGAGGTGGCTGGAGGCCTTCGAGAGGCCGGCTGCTCCCCTAGGCAAAGGAGCAGGGCCCCTCGCTCCAGAACCAGGCGCCGGAGCCAGGCGGGCACTGGCTGCTGCAAGTCCTGCTTGTGTACCAGCCGCACGATGAAAATGGTCTCAGCCAAGCTCATCACCAGCAGCGCCATGCACACGACAAAGTAGACCCCTGTGCACACGGGGCGGGGTTGGGGGACACACACCGCAGGCGGGAGGGGGCCGGTTTCTCAGTTCCTCGGCCGCACCGTGTGCTTCCCCCGGGGTGGGCCTTACCAATGAGGGGAGTGCCAATGGCGGTGGCCGGCAGCGTGTCTGACACGATGATCAGGAAGACGGAGTAGCCCAGGAGGAGCGTGATCTTGAAGGAGACCCTCTCGCCGCTGTCTGGAGGCAGGTAGAAGCCCACGATGTCCATGAGCATGAGGAAGACACTGGGCAGCAGCAGGCTGACCGCATAGAACAGGGGCCGCCGGCGGATGACCACCTAAGACCGGGACGGGAGCCGTGGGGGAAAGCTGGGCTAGACGGGCTCTGCGTCCCGGAACAGCTGCCCGTCCCAGACCCCCTTGCTTCGTGGAGCTTGTGCCCGGGCTGCCGAGGGAGGAAACTGGACCGACCTCACGTTCCGCATCTAGATCGAGGCCTGTGGCTGCCGAGCTGGAGTAAGGGGCAGGGCCACTGAGTGTCCCCACCTACTCCCCTGAAGTTCCAAGGCACGAGTGTGACCCTGGAGCTGGGAAAAGGGCTGCAGAGGTTCTCCGCCCCCCCGCCATGCCTCCCGGAGCCCCCGTGGGTCTGCCGGCCCCTCAGCTCCGGTGGTCGTCCCCCCATGCCCCCCGCAGTCCCACTCACGTAGAACTTCATTTCTGCGTAATGGCTGCTGTCTTCCATACTGAACTCCCGGAACTGGGTCAGCACCCCCAGAAGTTCCCACTCGCCCTGGTTCATGAAGAGGGTCTTGTCGAGCTTCACCTTTTCCGGCAAGCGCCACAGGGAGATGTTGATGTCCTGGACTGAGAAGGAAGAAACCACGCCGGCTCTGGAGGGTAGCGCCAGGAGTGGGCAGACCCTGGGATGGGGCTTAGCGCACTTGGCTCTGAGCCTGCAGCCCCAGTCTCCTCAGCTACAAAATGAGGTAACAGTTCACGCGGTACCCATAGGGGCAGCTGTAGCGAGGGGAGTGACGGCCTGGATGAAAACACACAGCAAAATGCAAAGAACCAGAACCAGACAAATGACTTATTAGCAAGCCCCCTCTCTCCTTCTCTCTATCTGTCTCCCCCCAACCCGGCCCACACATATCCCTTCCAAACATTCTTCTGTGTTTCCACTAGGGTTACTCCTTTATGAAATGAACAGAAGTCAACATTCTTCACCTTTCCCCTGATAGGGCTGCCTGCCCTTAAAGGTAATCTAAGGTCTCAGTCAGTTAAGCGTCCAGCTCTTGATTTCGCCTCGGATCACGATCTCAGGGTCCTGAGATCGAGCCCCACATCAGCCTCCATGCTGGGCATGGAGACTGCTTAAGATTCTCTCTCTTCCTCTCTCTTGACCCCCATCCCCGCTTATGCATGTGCACTTTCTCTCTAGAAAAGAAAGAAAGATAGAAAGATAGAAAGAAAGGAAGAAGAAAGAAAGAGAGAAGGAAGAAGGTTAACTAGGAAAATAAGTGAAATCTTCCCTTAGCAGCAGTTTCACTTCTCTGCATCTGTACTAGAGAAATAGATACATACTAGAAGGCCAGGACTATCTAGTACAGCAAAATATAGGGAAAGATCTATATATCCACCAATCAGGAAAAGCGTACTAAACTATGATGCATCCAGACCCCAAGCCACCCTCCAGCATGCAACATTTACGAGAAAGATCTAAATATGCACTAACTGGGAAAAGTGTCCAAGATCTCTCACTGAGTGAAAAGAATCAGGCAGCAGTAGCCTAAATGATACATTTAGTAAAATAAAAACATATGAAATAATTTCCATGGGCTTTCCATAGATGTGTATGCATGTGTCTATGCAAAGGCTAGAGAAGGATCTGGAAGAATATGCCATATGAAGCTTACACTGATAAAAGCTGTGAAGTCTGCTGTGGGGAGTTGCTGGTGGAGAGTTTGGGATTGAGGGTAGAGGTCAAAAGTCCAAGAGTATTTGTAATTCTGGTTTTTGTCCAAGGAAGCTATGTGTCATCTTGGCACTGTACGGTTCATTGATAAAACCAGACAGAAGAGGAGGAGACCTTTCTGCAGGAGCCTGATGCTCACCGCACTAGGCTTCAGGGAGCACCTGGGATGCAGCCACTAAATAGAAGTTGCCGAGCACTTCTTTTGTCCCAGACACTGCCCTGGGGACCTACCTGTGGGTCAGAAGTCATGGTCCTGCCCTCTCTGGGTTTATCTCTGCTAGAGAAGCAGACATTGAGCAAGAACCTACGTGTGCAATGGAGGTGGGGGGACAGGGTGCTACACAGCGGGGCAACGGGGAGGCCTAGTCCGGGGGTGAGACGGCTTTCCCTGAGGCACGGAGCCAATGCTGGGATTAGGTGAGCGGGGGCTTGGCCTCACTAGGAGGGGTTCGGGGCAGGAGTGGGGCGGGAAGGGGAGCAGGAGAGGGAGGAGGAGGGGGCAGGGTGACCCAAGAGAGGAAGCAGCCTGGGATCAAGGGAGAGAACGGGCTTCGGGGCCTGGAAAGGAAGGCAGCGGGGCTGGAGTTGAGCTCAGGGGAGCATGCATGGGGTTAAGGCTGGAATGGAGAGCCGAGGGCAGGCCCTGTGGGCCAGGCGAAGGATCTGGATTCTGTCTCAGGAGTGCCGGGAAGTCACTGAGGCTTTTAAGCAGAGAGTGACATGCTATGAGGAGCAAGAATTGGAGGGGGATCAGCTAGGAGGGTACTGCTGAAGACTGGGGGAGAGAGGAGGGAGGGATGCGTCAGTGGAGAAGACAAGTGAGGGACACTTAGGGCCACATCCCGGCCTTACTGAATGTCCTACTGCCAGTTCACACTGTCTCACCGGACCCTCCAGGCAACCAAGGGAGACAGCAAGGGCAAGCACGGAGGCCCGTGCAGGAAGTGATGTGGATAAAGGAGAGAGCCTCCTAGAGGGTGCTCCTCCTGCAGGTGCTCCGGGGACACCCCCACCCCCCGCCGTGCCCCGGCCCCCTCCCGGAGCCCTCGCGCAGTACTCACTCGTGTGCAGCCAGCTGGTGAAGGTCAGGGAGCAGTTCTGCACGTCGAAGGGGAAGTTGTAGATGTCGAGGCTACAGGCCGTCATCACCTGGAGGGGCTTGTAGTTCTGGACCTCACCGTGGTGCCCAACGTACACGTACGGGATACTTGGAGACTTCCCCACGTCCACACTGGCCAGGGAAGAGCGTCAGTTTGGGGGCTCAAGAAGCAGGTCAAGCTCTGGGAGTCTGAAGGTCTCTGAGCCACCCAGCAGGGTAGAAATTCAGGAGGGGTCTGGGCAGCAGGACAACCCGCACAGTGTCCTTCTAATCTATGGTAGGCTTTCTTACCTGCATTGTCAGGGTTACTTTCCAAGCAGGAAAGGGCATTTCTCCTTTATTCCCCTAGCAACCTAACCACAAAAGGCAGGCAGAGAATCCATGTACCTCACAGCCACCGGCTCTAACATGCATGCCCAGCTGTCCCTGTGCCACCACCCACCCAGCTGGGCAGAGCTCAGCTCCCAGGAGTAGCGGCTCAGTGGCAATGGGCAGGCTGGGTGGGAAAGCAGGACCTTGGGTTCCATCCTGACTTGGGCTTCTCTTTGCTCCCCATCCCTAGAAGTCCTGTTGACATGAGAATAATCTTGCCTGGAGGTGAAGGAACTAGAGAAATCATTGAGAAGAAGTGAGGCAAGGTGGGAAAGTTCTGCAAGATCCTCAACGCCTAGGCTCTGCCCAGTGACCACCGTGGCACGGAATGGTCTGAGCTGGGCGTCCTGAGCCTGCAGCCTCCTGTGGAACCAGGCTGAGAGATGAGGAACCAAGATTCAGGCTACTTCACAGTTTAACTGGAGATCCAGCCAGGAACTGGGGTCCCTCCAGTCTGAGCTATGCAGGTCATGGGGCTCTAGGTCAGCTGCACCCCCTGAAAAACAGTGTGAAGGGCACCCCTGGCCTACTTGGGTGGGAGGCTACCTGGGCCACCTCCTCCTTCCATCCGTCTCCCCCAGCCATCTTCCACGCCCAAGCATTCAGAAGCCCAGGCAGTGGAGTCTGAAGGAGCCTGAGGGATGGGGGGAAGGGATGTTAGCCAGGGCCCAATGAGATAGTGTTCATCTGCTGGTAATAAAGGATGGTGGTACCCACTTCTCCTCGGGGGTGCGAGGTGGAGCCAGCCAGGCACTTGTGTGACTGGAGAGGTCTGAGCATCTCCCAGCTCCAAATCGCCCCTGTGACTAGAGCCGGTGACCACTGGGGGACTTCATCCCTTTAGGTAATCTGACTGCCCCCTTTAAAAATGCAGCTGTCCCTCCTTTGGCTATTATAACAGTGGGGATTCATTCACCAGCTTCCCTTCCCCAGGAAGGGGGCCCTCAGACCAAGAAGAGCAAGGTTCCGAATCAGGCATAGAGAAAGAGGAGTTTTAAAAAGAAAAGAGAAAGAAAAGAGGGGAAAAAAAGGGGATGGGAGAATTGGAGCCCAAGCCAATTCCTCGTTACCTACAGCTCTGCAAGCCTGGGTGGGACCTCTCATGCAACAACACATTCTTGTCCCCATGCCCTGTTCCTCCCCAGCCCAGGAGTCACTAGGGAGCCATCCATCCACCCAGCATTGGATGACAGCACTCACAACTCATTGATGAGAATGTCCGGGACCCAGATGCTCTCGGTGGGGATGGACAGCTTGGTGATGTTGTCAAAGTCCTCGGGGTTCCACTGGAGAAACTCGTCAGTCCAGTACTGGGGGAGGAGTGGGGATGGTCACAGGCAGCCCCCTCCATCTCGGGCGGTGGGCGTCAGTAACTCCGGATGACTTCACTGCTCTGGGGGAATCTGGGTATGGTGGTCCCCAAATCACTCAGCAGTATCTGAGAGTCCTCCCACCTCTGTGCTCACACACCCAAACTCCCGGCATGCAAATATGACCCAGGGAAATTAAGCCTTGCCCGGGGAAGGCATGCGGCCATTTCTCCTGTTGGAATATCTCATCGAACTGCGGGATCTTGGACAGATGGCTTCTTGGGTCTTGGTCTGCTCACATGTAAATTGAGATAATAACATGCACGTCACACGGTAGAGATGGTTATTGTTAAGTTTTGATCACCCCATTGTTCACCATCCTATCAGAATGACTGATCTGTCAACTTAATCATGTCACTCCCTCATTTAAAACTCCAGTGGCGTCCCTTGCCCTTGGGATAGAGTTAGACCTCATGGCCAGCAAAGGCCTGCATCGTCTGACCGCCAGCATTCTCTCTAGCCTCACTAATGCTGCCTCTCTGCGGCTTCTAGCCTCCAGCCACGTGCAGTGAAAACCCACAGCTCTGCATACCCGCGCACCCCTACACTGCAATCCCGGTCTTCTCCCCTGACGGAGGTCTTACTCGTCCCTCCAGACTTAAGCAAAACATCTGTCTGCTCCCTTCGCCAGGAACCTTCCGTGACCCTTTCCCAGGCTGGGGGTTTATGTGCCTGCCCCGTGTTCCTGCTGCATTGGAGTGCTTATCTTGCTGCATTTGCCTGTCCCTGTGTCTGTGGCCCCCACTAGACGATGAGCTCACTGAAGGCTCACAGACCGAGTCTAGTTTGCGTCTCTGATTCTGGCCCCTTAGCATAGTCACTGGAACACGGTAGGTTGGCTTCCCCTCACTGCCGGACAGACAAGTGACCCTGAGGTCCAGGGGTGGGACCTAAGCCAGATGTCCCTGGAAAGGAGCTCCAGGCTGCCTATTCTTGCTGGGCCCCTCCCCTTGATGCAGGGTGTGCTCTGTACTGAGAGAGCTCTGCGAGGCAGAAGAGAGCCGTCTGGCAGGAATCAGCATTCTGGCATCTTCCTCTACCCCACTCTTTGCCCCATGAGTGCAGTGTGCTCATGAAGAAAGGGAGGGATTTAATTGAGACCCACATATGCCAGGCGTGTCCGCAGACAGAGCCTCTCTCAGGTTTGACCTCTATGAACTGGCCCCGTTGTCCTGCCCACTCTCTCTAGCCACTGTGGTTACTGGCTCTCACATCTGCCCCACAGCTCTGGGGCTGCCAGAGCAGCCCAGCCTGTGGAAAGAAGCCTGCATGGCTTGCCTGCCCTCCCCGCCGGCTCCCCGCCAATTCCTCACCAGACGTGCTGCAAAGGCCTCAGAGACTTTTCACCAGTGCCGGAGTGACACAGGTCAGAAGCTGAAAGAGTGGGGAGGTGACGGAGGGGGTGAGGACTCAGTGGATAGAATCGCCTCGTGTCAATTGCCCAATTTGGTTGTCATCACATCTGGCCTAATAGAAGGAAGAACTTTCTAGCTATTAAGAGTTGTCTGAAAGTGCAGTTGCTGCCCACGGAGCTCCCGGTCACTGGAGGTATCCCATCAACAGAGGCTGCACAAATTGTTGTTTGAGATGCCATGAAAACCCTCAGAAACCAGAGGATTTCTCCTCCATGAGCATTACTCTTCCTTTCATCACCAGTTCTGAGATAAGAGAAGCCCAGACTCCTGGGTCTCATGAGTCTGCCGCTGAGCCTCTCCCTTCCCCTTCTCTCGCCCAGGCCTCTGAGATTCCTGATTCCTTTGAGATGGAGGAATCCTTCCTGGAAGGGGAGGCCCAGATCCCAGGACACGAGGGAGGGCACAGGGCTGGTCGCTCACCTGCCGGTACCAGATGTAGGTGGTCAGAACCTGGTTCTTCTCATCCTGTGAAGGGAAAGGGAGTTCAGCTTCGGTGGCCCTGGGCAGGTGTCCACCTTGCACACACACCATAAAAGGAGCTGCTGCTTTGTTTCCCTATTCCTTTGGGAAGTGAGAGTGTAGAAAAGGGGAAAAGGGGCCAACCAGGAAGAGTTGGTCTTTCACTAGACATTCCTATAAAGAAATAACAACCGATTTTTAAAAATTTCATACATATATATATAGTCTACTATTTTCATGTATAGAATATATATATTCTACTATTTTCTATTATGTTATACAAATTATATATATATATACCTCTTATGTTATATATATTTTATATATATAAAATACGTAACATAGAGATAAGAGGAGACATAGAAAATACCATCTCTCTGTCTATATATTTTTTGCAGATTTGTATGCCTGTATATCTGGACCTGTCTCTCCCTCCTGCCCTAGTGTGCAGGCAAGAGGTGCCAAACGGCATCGAGAGACAGAGTCATCACTGGTTTAGGAATAATTCTGCAACCATCCTTTAGCAACACCCACCATGTATCAGGGCCTGTGTAAGACACCAAGGGCCTAGAGAGGAACAGGACAGTGTGAAGCCTCACACAACTCACACGGAGACGTGGTTACTGTGATACACTGAGCGAAGAACCACATGTGGAAAGTGATTTTCTGGCTGTAAGGGTTGAGAGAGGCAGCCACACAGGTGACCCCATTTTCTGGTTTGGGCAGATGTCGAATGTCCTGATGCGGGTCTGTGCCAGATCACAGGTACCCTGGGTCCTTGAATGTCCACTGTACCGCCCAGGGGGTGACTTGGCCTTCCGCAGTCTCCCACCCCAAAAGGCCCCCCTCTGAGCGGGGCAGGTGGGGCCAAGCGCTCACCACGCTGAGGATAGCATAGATAATGACATCGATGGCCACGGTGGTGGGCTTCCTCCAGTCCCGCACGGGCCGCACGCCCTTCTCGTAGTTGGCCATGAGGTAGTCTGACAGCCGCCGCAGAGCTGGCCTGGAGGCGTTCTGGGCCTGGAGGGGCCTCCAGCGCCTGGCTAGGAAGAACGGTTCAAAGCAAGCGTCAGAGCCTGAGGCTGCCCCCAGTTCTCTTGCCCTGGTTTGGAAGCTGTTAAAAGGAAACTGTCTCCACTATTTCCACCTCAGATCCCCAGATCCCCCCACCGGCTGAAATTCCCATCACTGGAACATTTTGTCTGCAAAGAGTCCTGCCCAGATACGAGCTATTGTCTCCTAAGTGTAACAGATACACTCGTTTACGTGAGGGAGGGTGCTAGCTGGGCTGTAAAGGCGGGTGCTGCAAGACAGGTGAGCTCTAAGTGGGCCAAGGGCTGAGAAAGGTTGAGAGCGGGTACCTGCACAGAGGAGGTGGGCCTGTGGGGGGTGGATGAGGGGCACTGGGGAGCCAAGGAGGAGTGGCCCTGGGACGTGGTACTGGAAGGAAAGGGAGCTGCAAAGAAAGGTGGCCCCGAGTGCACGATCTCTAAGCCCCAAGGTCTGCCTGAGGGTTTGCCTCAGCGCCTGCCTGGATCCCCATTGGCTCCTTGACCCCAGCCTGCTATTGACGGAGAAAGAAGGAAGCCATCCAGTGAACACAGACGTTCCTTTTCCTTCCTGCAGAATCCACCCCCTCAGCTGTGTGCACACACAAACTCCTGGGGGTGGGTTGGCCAGGACTCCTTCAAAGGGTTGTTCTGTGGGCAGATCTGGTGAATTAGGAAGAGGGTTAGGTGTGGGGTGTACAGGAGGCGAGAAGAAACCAAGTTGTCCCCAGAGCTGGAGGCCTACAAGGACCAAAGAGAGATGAGAAGACCCTACCGCTACTCTATGGGGGTTTCAGCTGTGCCTGTTATCCCTCTGGGAAATCGTAGAAGCACTTCCTGAGAGATTCCAAGAAGTATGAAGGTGAAAGGCATGGGAGAGGGAAGGGGAATGCCGTGGAGCACCAGGGCAAGGATGTGAGAGGGCGGGCAGGGCGCCACCTGGGTCCTTCACACACCAGGTGCCTCTTCTCTCATCTTGTCTATATAATGTGTGCAACCCACACAGCCGATTTCCCTACAGATCCCCCTGCCTCTCCCCACCCACCTATCCCCGATAAACTTTCCGTTTCCCTCAGAACGACAGAGAAGAGCAGGCGGAGGTGGGAGACAAGAGACCATTTATTGAGTGTCTCCTGTGGAGACCCTGGGGTGGCTGTCATGACAGCATCTTTTACAGATGAGAGTCCCCAAGGCTCCGAAGGGAGGGTCCTGTGCCCTGCAAGTGGAGGAAATGAGATTCAGATCCAACTCTCTGTATGTCTTCACCACACCAGCAGCAGCCCTGATCCCATGGCTGGGAATCTGACCAGACTGGGCCCCGCGGGCCTCAGGGCAAAAGGCCATTGCTGGGAGGGATAGGACTTCTCTTCAGCCGGGGAAGCCCCAGACCAGAGTCGTAACATGCAGCCTGGGTCTGTTGTCCCACTGGGCTTCCCCAGCGACAGCTCAGGGAAGGAAAACCATCGTGTGCACCGGCTCTTCCTACCCGTCCAGCCCTGGGATGGGATCCTACCTGTGCTTCAGCCCCAACTCCAACCTAGCTCTGGATGGGGAGAAAACCTTCCGGAGTGGGGAGTCGATATCGTTTGTAGCAAAAGGCAACAGATGCTTTTGTGACCCCAACACCTTGCATCCCAGGAAGGCAGGAAAGGGTGGATGGGGGAATGCAGAGAAGTGTGATGTCACTGGAGTTTAGCCCTGGAAGGGAACTTTAGGAAAGGAGGCCCAGGGAACCCATGCAACAAGACTAGGGAAGCTGAGGAAAGATGGCTAGGTTAGCTCTGGTCTCCACTCTGTTGCGAAGGCGCTGTGTGACCTTGAGTGAATTACTCCCCCTCTCTGGACCGCAGCATTCCCGCTTACAACAAGAAGGGGTAGACCAAGTGAGCTCCAAGGTACCTTGCAGCTGCCATTCTATGAGTTTGGAGGCGGGACAAAGAGAGGAGCCCTTGTACACACTCCCAATGTACCAGGCTGCTGCCTGGCCCCTCTCAGCAAGCCCGCCCCCACCCGGTACTCCACTGGTCCAACCTTGGAGGTGGACCACAGTGCCTTAATATTCTCTCATGCTCCCATGTGCCAAGATCCCTGACTCTCCTGCAGCAGCACCCGCTGCACAACCCTCCTTCCCTCAACGCTTGGGGGAGTCAAGCCTCCCCTGCCTGGGTCTACAGGTGGCCAGGCAAATCCCATGCACTTGCCCACGGTTGCCTTACCTTCTCCCTGTGCCAGGAGCGTGGGTAGAAGCAAGGCCAGCAGCGCCTGGGGCACCCACAGCAGCATGGTGAGCTTTCCCGGGCGCGGGGCGCCTCGGCGTGGCCTCAGGGTGAGTCGTGCCGAGGAGCAGCCTGCCCACACGCCGCCGCCTCCTGTCCCAGCCGGCCTGCCTCTCGGGCTGCTTTCCACACCTTCTGAGGCCGCAGCCTCGCACAGCCCCGGCCCCTGGGGTTGGGCACCGCCAAGTTTTCCTGCAGTCAGTCCTTCAGTGGAATCAGGTTTCAGGGCGGGAGGGAAGGAGAGAGAGCCAGTGAGAGAGGAGCCCGCCCAGCTGATGTCATGCGGCAGGACTTGGTCCACCCCCCAGCCAGGTGGCCTGGCCAAATTCCTCCAGGAGTAACTCAGGGGCAGGGGCAGCGGAGCCCCTGGAGCTGGAGCGAGGGTGCGGCCTCTCTGCTGGGAGGTGCTCTGGGCTGCTGCCTTCGTTTCCGTCAAGTATGGTCTGGTAGCAGGGCGCTGGGGCAGGGAGGGGTGAGGCTGTGGGAGCAGGAAGGCCATTCTTTTACACCTCAGGGTGACACGTGCCCCTAGCTAAGCAGGTGACCAGGCATCTCTGCGGACGGAGGAAGGGGACCCGGGGTCACCACATGTCTGCTCTTTTGTTCTCATCTAAATATTTATCTATTTTTCTCATCTAAATATGTAAATTTAAATATTTCAGTAGCAATACATATAAGTATCTATAGTTTATACTATACTGATATATTTACATATTTTAATATACATAATAAATATGAGCTATAAAATATAATAGTAATACATGCTTGTTATAGGAAAATATGAAGAAAAATTAAAATCATCTGTGGGTTTACTTACTACCCAGAGACAGCCGCTGTTAATATTTTGGTGTGTATTCCTCTGTAATTTTCCTCTATGATATGTATACAGTGAAGTAAATATACCATGCATTTAACTTTGCATCCCATTCCTTTCTTTGCTTAATATCAATTCATGAGCATTCTCAACACCTTCCTGTTAAATGTTTTCTTGGAAGAAGTGTTTCCTTTTCCTTTGTAAATTGAATAGGAAAGGATCTATCCCTCAGACGCCAACTGTGCGCCAACAAAATTGTCTGAGAAGAGTATTGCTGTGAATTTGTTGGAGTGAATCCCACCCCCACTTCACCATTTGGAGTAAAAGCAGACTTTTCCACCTCGAGTGTGTTCAACGCAAGATGCGCCTGTATCAAATCATGGCAAGCCTCAGTCACAAAACATTTTTATTCCTTTCAGTTCCTTTTCCAGTTGAATTTCGGTGTGGTATAGGCTGGGAACACTGTAGGAAGGAAGAATTTTCTAAATTGTAATTAAGTATAAAAAAAAATCACCCTGGGCAGGGATCAGTCCTTTTTGGTTTTGTCTGGATTTTTCCCCTTGTTCATGCGCATGATGAAATCTGCATTTAGCATTATACCTTTCACAGATGGAGTCCCTTCATACGACTATGAGCCGGAGNGCCGTGCCCCGCCCCCTCCCGGAGCCCTCGCGCAGTACTCACTCGTGTGCAGCCAGCTGGTGAAGGTCAGGGAGCAGTTCTGCACGTCGAAGGGGAAGTTGTAGATGTCGAGGCTACAGGCCGTCATCACCTGGAGGGGCTTGTAGTTCTGGACCTCACCGTGGTGCCCAACGTACACGTACGGGATACTTGGAGACTTCCCCACGTCCACACTGGCCAGGGAAGAGCGTCAGTTTGGGGGCTCAAGAAGCAGGTCAAGCTCTGGGAGTCTGAAGGTCTCTGAGCCACCCAGCAGGGTAGAAATTCAGGAGGGGTCTGGGCAGCAGGACAACCCGCACAGTGTCCTTCTAATCTATGGTAGGCTTTCTTACCTGCATTGTCAGGGTTACTTTCCAAGCAGGAAAGGGCATTTCTCCTTTATTCCCCTAGCAACCTAACCACAAAAGGCAGGCAGAGAATCCATGTACCTCACAGCCACCGGCTCTAACATGCATGCCCAGCTGTCCCTGTGCCACCACCCACCCAGCTGGGCAGAGCTCAGCTCCCAGGAGTAGCGGCTCAGTGGCAATGGGCAGGCTGGGTGGGAAAGCAGGACCTTGGGTTCCATCCTGACTTGGGCTTCTCTTTGCTCCCCATCCCTAGAAGTCCTGTTGACATGAGAATAATCTTGCCTGGAGGTGAAGGAACTAGAGAAATCATTGAGAAGAAGTGAGGCAAGGTGGGAAAGTTCTGCAAGATCCTCAACGCCTAGGCTCTGCCCAGTGACCACCGTGGCACGGAATGGTCTGAGCTGGGCGTCCTGAGCCTGCAGCCTCCTGTGGAACCAGGCTGAGAGATGAGGAACCAAGATTCAGGTTACTTCACAGTTTAACTGGAGACCCAGCCAGGAACTGGGGTCCCTCCAGTCTGAGCTATGCAGGTCATGGGGCTCTAGGTCAGCTGCACCCCCTGAAAAACAGTGTGAGGGGCACCCCTGGCCTACTTGGGTGGGAGGCTACTGCCCCTGGGCCACCTCCTCCTTCCATCCATCTCCCCCAGCCATCTTCCACGCCCAAGCATTCAGAAGCCCAGGCAGTGGAGTCTGAAGGAGCCTGAGGGATGGGGGGAAGGGATGTTAGCCAGGGCCCAATGAGATAGTGTTCATCTGCTGGTAATAAAGGATGGTGGTACCCACCTCTCCTCGGGGGTGCGAGGTGGAGCCAGCCAGGCACTTGTGTGACTGGAGAGGTCTGAGCATCTCCCAGCTCCAAATCGCCCCTGTGACTAGAGCCGGTGACCACTGGGGGACTTCATCCCTTTAGGTAATCTGACTGCCCCCTTTAAAAATGCAGCTGTCCCTCCTTTGGCTATTATAACAGTGGGGATTCATTCACCAGCTTCCCTTCCCCAGGAAGGGGGCCCTCAGACCAAGAAGAGCAAGGTTCCGAATCAGGCATAGAGAAAGAGGAGTTTTAAAAAGAAAAGAGAAAGAAAAGAGGGGAAAAAAAGGGGATGGGAGAATTGGAGCCCAAGCCAATTCCTCGTTACCTACAGCTCTGCAAGCCTGGGTGGGACCTCTCATGCAACAACACATTCTTGTCCCCATGCCCTGTTCCTCCCCAGCCCAGGAGTCACTAGGGAGCCATCCATCCACCCAGCATTGGATGACAGCACTCACAACTCATTGATGAGAATGTCCGGGACCCAGATGCTCTCGGTGGGGATGGACAGCTTGGTGATGTTGTCAAAGTCCTCGGGGTTCCACTGGAGAAACTCGTCAGTCCAGTACTGGGGGAGGAGTGGGGATGGTCACAGGCAGCCCCCTCCATCTCGGGCGGTGGGCGTCAGTAACTCCGGATGACTTCACTGCTCTGGGGGAATCTGGGTATGGTGGTCCCCAAATCACTCAGCAGTATCTGAGAGTCCTCCCACCTCTGTGCTCACACACCCAAACTCCCGGCATGCAAATATGACCCAGGGAAATTAAGCCTTGCCCGGGGAAGGCATGCGGCCATTTCTCCTGTTGGAATATCTCATCGAACTGCGGGATCTTGGACAGATGGCTTCTTGGGTCTTGGTCTGCTCACATGTAAATTGAGATAATAACATGCACGTCACACGGTAGAGATGGTTATTGTTAAGTTTTGATCACCCCATTGTTCACCATCCTATCAGAATGACTGATCTGTCAACTTAATCATGTCACTCCCTCATTTAAAACTCCAGTGGCGTCCCTTGCCCTTGGGATAGAGTTAGACCTCATGGCCAGCAAAGGCCTGCATCGTCTGACCGCCAGCATTCTCTCTAGCCTCACTAATGCTGCCTCTCTGCGGCTTCTAGCCTCCAGCCACGTGCAGTGAAAACCCACAGCTCTGCATACCCGCGCACCCCTACACTGCAATCCCGGTCTTCTCCCCTGACGGAGGTCTTACTCGTCCCTCCAGACTTAAGCAAAACATCTGTCTGCTCCCTTCGCCAGGAACCTTCCGTGACCCTTTCCCAGGCTGGGGGTTTATATGCCTGCCCCGTGTTCCTGCTGCATTGGAGTGCTTATCTTGCTGCATTTGCCTGTCCCTGTGTCTGTGGCCCCCACTAGACGATGAGCTCACTGAAGGCTCACAGACCGAGTCTAGTTTGCGTCTCTGATTCTGGCCCCTTAGCATAGTCACTGGAACACGGTAGGTTGGCTTCCCCTCACTGCCGGACAGACAAGTGACCCTGAGGTCCAGGGGTGGGACCTAAGCCAGATGTCCCTGGAAAGGAGCTCCAGGCTGCCTATTCTTGCTGGGCCCCTCCCCTTGATGCAGGGTGTGCTCTGTACTGAGAGATCTCTGCGAGGCAGAAGAGAGCCGTCTGGCAGGAATCAGCATTCTGGCATCTTCCTCTACCCCACTCTTTGCCCCACGAGTGCAGTGTGCTCATGAAGAAAGGGAGGGATTTAATTGAGACCCACATATGCCAGGCGTGTCCGCAGACAGAGCCTCTCTCAGGTTTGACCTCTATGAACTGGCCCCGTTGTCCTGCCCACTCTCTCTAGCCACTGTGGTTACTGGCTCTCACATCTGCCCCACAGCTCTGGGGCTGCCAGAGCAGCCCAGCCTGTGGAAAGAAGCCTGCATGGCTTGCCTGCCCTCCCCGCCGGCTCCCCGCCAATTCCTCACCAGACGTGCTGCAAAGGCCTCAGAGACTTTTCACCAGTGCCGGAGTGACACAGGTCAGAAGCTGAAAGAGTGGGGAGGTGACGGAGGGGGTGAGGACTCAGTGGATAGAATCGCCTCGTGTCAATTGCCCAATTTGGTTGTCATCACATCTGGCCTAATAGAAGGAAGAACTTTCTAGCTATTAAGAGTTGTCTGAAAGTGCAGTTGCTGCCCACGGAGCTCCCGGTCACTGGAGGTATCCCATCAACAGAGGCTGCACAAATTGTTGTTTGAGATGCCATGAAAACCCTCAGAAACCAGAGGATTTCTCCTCCATGAGCATTACTCTTCCTTTCATCACCAGTTCTGAGATAAGAGAAGCCCAGACTCCTGGGTCTCATGAGTCTGCCGCTGAGCCTCTCCCTTCCCCTTCTCTCGCCCAGGCCTCTGAGATTCCTGATTCCTTTGAGATGGAGGAATCCTTCCTGGAAGGGGAGGCCCAGATCCCAGGACACGAGGGAGGGCACAGGGCTGGTCGCTCACCTGCCGGTACCAGATGTAGGTGGTCAGAACCTGGTTCTTCTCATCCTGTGAAGGGAAAGGGAGTTCAGCTTCGGTGGCCCTGCGGGCAGGTGTCCACCTTGCACACACACCATAAAAGGAGCTGCTGCTTTGTTTCCCTATTCCTTTGGGAAGTGAGAGTGTAGAAAAGGGGAAAAGGGGCCAACCAGGAAGAGTTGGTCTTTCACTAGACATTCCTATTAAGAAATAACAACCAATTTTTAAAAATTTCATACATATATATATAGTCTACTATTTTCATGTATAGAATATATATATTCTACTATTTTCTATTATGTTATACAAATTATATATATATATACCTCTTATGTTATATATATTTTATATATATAAAATACGTAACATAGAGATAAGAGGAGACATAGAAAATACCATCTCTCTGTCTATATATTTTTTGCAGATTTGTATGCCTGTATATCTGGACCTGTCTCTCCCTCCTGCCCTAGTGTGCAGGCAAGAGGTGCCAAACGGCATCGAGAGACAGAGTCATCACTGGTTTAGGAATAATTCTGCAACCATCCTTTAGCAACACCCACCATGTATCAGGGCCTGTGTAAGACACCAAGGGCCTAGAGAGGAACAGGACAGTGTGAAGCCTCACACAACTCACACGGAGACATGGTTACTGTGATACACTGAGCGAAGAACCACATGTGGAAAGTGATTTTCTGGCTGTAAGGGTTGAGAGAGGCAGCCACACAGGTGACCCCATTTTCTGGTTTGGGCAGATGTCGAATGTCCTGATGCGGGTCTGTGCCAGATCACAGGTACCCTGGGTCCTTGAATGTCCACTGTACCGCCCAGGGGGTGACTTGGCCTTCCGCAGTCTCCCACCCCAAAAGGCCCCCCTCTGAGCGGGGCAGGTGGGGCCAAGCGCTCACCACGCTGAGGATAGCATAGATAATGACATCGATGGCCACGGTGGTGGGCTTCCTCCAGTCCCGCACGGGCCGCACGCCCTTCTCGTAGTTGGCCATGAGGTAGTCTGACAGCCGCCGCAGAGCTGGCCTGGAGGCGTTCTGGGCCTGGAGGGGCCTCCAGCGCCTGGCTAGGAAGAACGGTTCAAAGCAAGCGTCAGAGCCTGAGGCTGCCCCCAGTTCTCTTGCCCTGGTTTGGAAGCTGTTAAAAGGAAACTGTCTCCACTATTTCCACCTCAGATCCCCAGATCCCCCCACCGGCTGAAATTCCCATCACTGGAACATTTTGTCTGCAAAGAGTCCTGCCCAGATACGAGCTATTGTCTCCTAAGTGTAACAGATACACTCGTTTACGTGAGGGAGGGTGCTAGCTGGGCTGTAAAGGCGGGTGCTGCAAGACAGGTGAGCTCTAAGTGGGCCAAGGGCTGAGAAAGGTTGAGAGCGGGTACCTGCACAGAGGAGGTGGGCCTGTGGGGGGTGGATGAGGGGCACTGGGGAGCCAAGGAGGAGTGGCCCTGGGACATGGTACTGGAAGGAAAGGGAGCTGCAAAGAATGGTGGCCCCGAGTGCACGATCTCTAAGCCCCAAGGTCTGCCTGAGGGTTTGCCTCAGTGCCTGCCTGGATCCCCGNGCCTGCCTGGATCCCCATTGGCTCCTTGACCCCAGCCTGCTATTGACGGAGAAAGAAGGAAGCCATCCAGTGAACACAGACGTTCCTTTTCCTTCCTGCAGAATCCACCCCCTCAGCTGTGTGCACACACAAACTCCTGGGGGTGGGTTGGCCAGGACTCCTTCAAAGGGTTGTTCTGTGGGCAGATCTGGTGAATTAGGAAGAGGGTTAGGTGTGGGGTGTACAGGAGGCGAGAAGAAACCAAGTTGTCCCCAGAGCTGGAGGCCTACAAGGACCAAAGAGAGATGAGAAGACCCTACCGCTACTCTATGGGGGTTTCAGCTGTGCCTGTTATCCCTCTGGGAAATCGTAGAAGCACTTCCTGAGAGATTCCAAGAAGTATGAAGGTGAAAGGCATGGGAGAGGGAAGGGGAATGCCGTGGAGCACCAGGGCAAGGATGTGAGAGGGCGGGCAGGGCGCCACCTGGGTCCTTCACACACCAGGTGCCTCTTCTCTCATCTTGTCTATATAATGTGTGCAACCCACACAGCCGATTTCCCTACAGATCCCCCTGCCTCTCCCCACCCACCTATCCCCGATAAACTTTCCGTTTCCCTCAGAACGACAGAGAAGAGCAGGCGGAGGTGGGAGACAAGAGACCATTTATTGAGTGTCTCCTGTGGAGACCCTGGGGTGGCTGTCATGACAGCATCTTTTACAGATGAGAGTCCCCAAGGCTCCGAAGGGAGGGTCCTGTGCCCTGCAAGTGGAGGAAATGAGATTCAGATCCAACTCTCTGTATGTCTTCACCACACCAGCAGCAGCCCTGATCCCATGGCTGGGAATCTGACCAGACTGGGCCCCGCGGGCCTCAGGGCAAAAGGCCATTGCTGGGAGGGATAGGACTTCTCTTCAGCCGGGGAAGCCCCAGACCAGAGTCGTAACATGCAGCCTGGGTCTGTTGTCCCACTGAGCTTCCCCAGCGACAGCTCAGGGAAGGAAAACCATCGTGTGCACCGGCTCTTCCTACCCGTCCAGCCCTGGGATGGGATCCTACCTGTGCTTCAGCCCCAACTCCAACCTAGCTCTGGATGGGGAGAAAACCTTCCGGAGTGGGGAGTCGATATCGTTTGTAGCAAAAGGCAACAGATGCTTTTGTGACCCCAACACCTTGCATCCCAGGAAGGCAGGAAAGGGTGGATGGGGGAATGCAGAGAAGTGTGATGTCACTGGAGTTTAGCCCTGGAAGGGAACTTTAGGAAAGGAGGCCCAGGGAACCCATGCAACAAGACTAGGGAAGCTGAGGAAAGATGGCTAGGTTAGCTCTGGTCTCCACTCTGTTGCGAAGGCGCTGTGTGACCTTGAGTGAATTACTCCCCCTCTCTGGACCGCAGCATTCCCGCTTACAACAAGAAGGGGTAGACCAAGTGAGCTCCAAGGTACCTTGCAGCTGCCATTCTATGAGTTTGGAGGCGGGACAAAGAGAGGAGTCCTTGTACACACTCCCAATGTACCAGGCTGCTGCCTGGCCCCTCTCAGCAAGCCCGCCCCCACCCGGTACGCCACTGGTCCAACCTTGGAGGTGGACCACAGTGCCTTAATATTCTCTCATGCTCCCATGTGCCAAGATCCCTGACTCTCCTGCAGCAGCACCCGCTGCACAACCCTCCTTCCCTCAACGCTTGGGGGAGTCAAGCCTCCCCTGCCTGGGTCTACAGGTGGCCAGGCAAATCCCATGCACTTGCCCACGGTTGCCTTACCTTCTCCCTGTGCCAGGAGCGTGGGTAGAAGCAAGGCCAGCAGCGCCTGGGGCACCCACAGCAGCATGGTGAGCTTTCCCGGGCGCGGGGCGCCTCGGCGTGGCCTCAGGGTGAGTCGTGCCGAGGAGCAGCCTGCCCACACGCCGCCGCCTCCTGTCCCAGCCGGCCTGCCTCTCGGGCTGCTTTCCACACCTTCTGAGGCCGCAGCCTCGCACAGCCCCGGCCCCTGGGGGTGGGCACCGCCAAGTTTTCCTGCAGTCAGTCCTTCAGTGGAATCAGGTTTCAGGGCGGGAGGGAAGGAGAGAGAGCCAGTGAGAGAGGAGCCCGCCCAGCTGATGTCATGCGGCAGGACTCGGTCCACCCCCCCAGCCAGGTGGCCTGGCCAAATTCCTCCAGGAGTAACTCAGGGGCAGGGGCAGCGGAGCCCCTGGAGCTGGAGCGAGGGTGCGGCCTCTCTGCTGGGAGGTGCTCTGGGCTGCTGCCTTCGTTTCCGTCAAGTATGGTCTGGTAGCAGGGCGCTGGGGCAGGGAGGGGTGAGGCTGTGGGAGCAGGAAGGCCATTCTTTTACACCTCAGGGTGACACGTGCCCCTAGCTAAGCAGGTGACCAGGCATCTCTGCGGACGGAGGAAGGGGACCCGGGGTCACCACATGTCTGCTCTTTTGTTCTCATCTAAATATTTATCTATTTTTCTCATCTAAATATGTAAATTTAAATATTTCAGTAGCAATACATATAAGTATCTATAGTTTATACTATACTGATATATTTACATATTTTAATATACATAATAAATATGAGCTATAAAATATAATAGTAATACATGCTTGTTATAGGAAAATATGAAGAAAAATTAAAATCATCTGTGGGTTTACTTACTACCCAGAGACAGCCGCTGTTAATATTTTGGTGTGTATTCCTCTGTAATTTTCCTCTATGATATGTATACAGTGAAGTAAATATACCATGCATTTAACTTTGCATCCCATTCCTTTCTTTGCTTAATATCAATTCATGAGCATTCTCAACACCTTCCTGTTAAATGTTTTCTTGGAAGAAGTGTTTCCTTTTCCTTTGTAAATTGAATAGGAAAGGATCTATCCCTCAGACGCCAACTGTGCGCCAACAAAATTGTCTGAGAAGAGTATTGCTGTGAATTTGT
Organism: Ailuropoda melanoleuca; assembly: GCF_002007445.2. Lineage (NCBI taxonomy): Eukaryota > Metazoa > Chordata > Mammalia > Carnivora > Ursidae > Ailuropoda > Ailuropoda melanoleuca. Next base: position 10,264,716 of record NC_048225.1, on the reverse strand, counting down.
TGGAGTGAATCCCACCCCCACTTCACCATTTGGAGTAAAAGCAGACTTTTCCACCTCGAGTGTGTTCAACGCAAGATGCGCCTGTATCAAATCATGGCAAGCCTCAGTCACAAAACATTTTTATTCCTTTCAGTTCCTTTTCCAGTTGAATTTCGGTGTGGTATAGGCTGGGAACACTGTAGGAAGGAAGAATTTTCTAAATTGTAATTAAGTATAAAAAAAATCACCCTGGGCAGGGATCAGTCCTTTTTGGTTTTGTCTGGATTTTTCCCCTTGTTCATGCGCATGATGAAATCTGCATTTAGCATTATACCTTTCACTGATGGAGTCCCTTCATATGGCTAGGAGCCAGAGCCTGGTCCTGGAACGTTCAGTCAAACTCAAGGAGGTTGGGCTATGCTTCTCTTAAGTCATGTGCTTCCACACTGCACAATCCAGAAAAACAAGGAAAATCATTTTCAGGATTTCCTTTTGGAGGAGTGGAGATGGGGACAAGTGGTAGAATAGGGGAAAATAGGCACCCCCAAACTTCTAGGGAATTTGGAGAGCTAGACACCGCCATCCCAGAATGAATGCAAACAGACTCCAAGCTGGACAACAGGACAAGGCAAGGCAAAGAGAGCCAGGCTGCCCCCAGTCTCTAGGCTGAGGTCTTGAAGGGGCTCAAACTTAGGGGGGAGCTTGTGGATCCCTAAATGCATCCTCAAGTCCAGCATCTGGAGTGATGTGCAAAGATTCCTAGGCTCGGACACCTGGGTGGCTCAGTAGGTTAAGTGTCTGCCTTCGGCTTGGGTCATGATCCCAGGGTCCTGGGATCGAGTCCTGCATTGGGCTCCCTGCTCAGTGGGGAGTCTGCTTCTCCTTCTACCCTTGTCCCCTGCTCATGATCTCTCTCTTACTCTCCCTCTCAAATAAATAAAATCCAAAAAAAAAAAAGATTCTTAGGCTCATGCTCACCTCCATTTTTGGCCACTGTCACTTAGAAATCTGCAAATTTCTAGAAGGGCTTTTCCTCTTGTTGATGTGCATTATAAAATCTGCATATAGCATTATACCATTCACCGATGGGGTCCCTTCGTGTGGGCATTACCAGGTTTGGCGCTTAGCTGTAACCTACTTGGGGTTTCTATTACAGTTGCTTCGACATTAGAGAACAAACAACACTTAGCTGCTCCCCTCCACATGCCCTAACCGCTGCCCCTAAATGCCCCATTTTGTCCTCCCTGGGGCTCCCTGCATGCACCCACGAGGCCCTCCCTCCTCTCTAGCTCCAAGCTGAGGCCAGTGTAGCCTGGAGCCCACTCCTGCCACAGAGCCAAGCCACCTGGAGGCAGACAGCAGGAAAGAGCATCGACACTGAACCTGTTGAGTGAGGCGCAGAGCCCAGGCAGGGGTGAAGAAACAGAAGGGAAGACTACAGGAAAAGAGGGATCTGAAGACAGAGAAGGGAGAGAAGTGAAAAAATAAAAGGAAGATGAGAAAAGAGAAAATTTGCAGGAAACTGAGAAAGAAAAGGAAGCTAGGAGTAGAAGACAAGGAGAAATGGAGACACAAAGAGGGACACACAGGGAGGAAGAGAAGCAAGGGCTGCAGGAGAGGCTGAGCTGGGAAGCCGCCGGGGTGTGTGTGTGTGTGTGTGTGTGTGTGTGTGTGTGTGTGTGTATGTGGCCTGAATGTTGCTGACCCTCCAACCTGTGGGGTGGCCTGTGCCAAGACCCCTGCAGGGGCAGTTAGAAAGCTTGGAGTGCTTGTCCTCTGAGCCCCGAGCCTTCGTTTCTGCACTGAGCTCCTGGAATCCTCTGGGACTGCCCAACTGTGCTGGGGGGTGGGACGAGAGGATGTCTTGGTACAGTGTGTGCATTAGAGAATTAGCTTCTTAGATAATAGGATTATAGCGAGCCGGGCAGGCCGCGGCCTCGAATGGAGATGTATTGCCTGTGCGCGTCTCTGATGGAGCAGCAATCAAGTTTCCCCTGAAGAAATTTCCTATTAATGGATTTGATGGCACAACAGACGGGGTAGCTGGAGCTGTGGCCAGTGGCGGGGTGTAAATTGTCTCCAATGAAACTGTGGAGTCACTTTTGTCCCTTTTAAACAAGATAAAAATTAGTGCGAGGCCTTGATGAACTCTCCTTGGCCGGTGGGGATGAGGGAAAAGCAGAGGCCTGGCTAATTTGATTCCTGAGCTCTGCCTGCAGACGGCCGGGCTCCTCCCAGGGAGTGGAGGCAGACACGCAGATGGCAGCTATCCAGCAGGGTAATGAAAAGCCCCGAGAATGCAGGACCTGTAGTCCGGGGCCTTCCCATTGTGTCCAGCTGCTCCCAGCACCATGGTGAGGAGGACTGGGCTCGCAGATGTGCTTGGGGCTTTCCAGAATTCAATCAGCCTGGGTCTAAATCCTAGAAAGAGCTCTGGAATTAAGTGTCATCAGGTGGTTACGAGCCCAGGCTACCCCGCCCCTTACCACGTGGGTTGCTCCCACTTTCCAGGTTAAAACACGGAGCCCAGAGAGCCTCCACGACCTGCCTCAGTTATGGATGGAGTGCATATCCTTTATTTAGACTCCTGGCTCCAGCCTTTTGGTGATAGCTGTGTCTTGCATCTTCTCCTGTAAATTTTACTGGTCTCTAAAACTTTAACACCAAAGAGCCTGACCTTTTAAAACCTATAAACTTAGAAAAATTCTGCAACTTGGAGTCACATCTGGCTCCACTAGGCGCCCGCCTGCTAGGGAAGGGCTGGGGAGGCTTGTGGTTTGTCATCACGGTCGCGAATGGGAGAGGCATCTTCACCCTCCCCGTCCGCTTGAGGAAAGGGGTCCACAGAGCCCTACCGGCTGCACCCCCACACCTGGCTCTTGTTCAGGGGGACCCCACGGGCTCTGCCTCTGTTCTGGGGATGGCATAGGGAGCAGGCAGGTGAGCCTTTCCTCCAGCCAGTTCCAGGGACCTGACACATCCTGGCATGGAGGCTGAAGGGTTTAGGGGCTGTCTCCCCATGGGGATGGTGGAAGCCAGCACACTGGGAAGACGCCCCGCTCAGATATCCTAGTTTCCCTGCCTAAAGAGGCAGCAGTCGCCTTTATACAGAGGAGAGAGGAGGAGCAGTCTCTTCCCTCCTGGCCTTGCCTTCCTTGGTGTCCCATAACGTCCCATCATGACTTTTTCTCTATCTAGGCCCTGGCCCAAGAATGGCCTGGTTCTCAATTATCGTATGATTTCTCTCATCTATGGAACATAAGAACTGGGAAGATCGGTAGGGGAAGAAATGGATAAAGAAAGGGGGGGTGATCAGAAGGGGGAATGAAGCATGAGAGATTATGGACTATGAGAAACAAACTGGGGCCTCAGAGGGGAGGGGGGGGGGGGAAAGGGATAGACTGGTGATGGGTAGTAAGGAGGGCACGTATTGCATGGTGCACTGGGTGTTATACGCAACTAATGAAGCATCGAACTTTACATCGGAAACCGGGGATGTACTGTATGGTGACTAACATAATATAATAAAAAAAAAACATTAAAAAAAAAAAAAGGAATGGCCTGGTTCTGCACCACTCCACCAAACGTCCGTGTCCTTTCCCAAGCTCGCTTTGTGCCAGGCACGGAGATAAACACTTTATCGTAGTTCATGCCTATTTCCTATGAAGAAGATCTTATGACTCCTATATGGCAGATGAAAAATTAAGAATAGGGAAGTTAAGCAACCTGTGTGGAACTACACGGCAGATAAGTGGAGGGTGTGGTGTTACGTCCTACAGACTCCAAAGCTTGGGCCCATAACCATCTGATAACACTGAGCCCCAGAACATTCTGTAGGCTTGAGACCCAGGCTGACTGGACTCTGGATCCAATCCCAAGTATGGATTGGGGTCCCCACGCCTGCCTGGATTGCTCTGATTGAAAGGGCAGGCTCATTGGGCTGGCTCTACCTAAGCCTGCGAATTAAAGATATTTTTATTAGAGGGTAGTCTTAAGTAAGAATACATGATAACTTTATGGACCATTCTGTTTATTGTTTCCCCCAGGACAGAGTGGATTCAGAAGTACTGCCCTTGACCATCTTAGTCCCAATTTAGTATAGCCAGTTTCTGCAATGCTAGGTTATGGGGGCTTCACAGTAAATTTGGGACTAGGAGCCCCCACAGCCCCTCCTCATGGTATGGAAGTAATGCTAGAATTTTGGGAGGAAATAGTATTCTGCTGAGTCTGAGTGCATGGGGTGGGGCTTCCTTAGAAGGAATGGGATTTTCTTGTCACCTGTCACTTGGAGAAGAGGCCTTTTCTAGTCCTCCAAGCAGACAGGATGGGATCCCTGAAGGAAGTGGCACAGTGGGACTTTTTTCCCTTGGCCCCAAACGCCAAGATGGCCGAGTTTGTTCTAAGGTGCTTATATTACTACCTTCCACATGCAGACTGACAGGGAGTAGAAATGAAGAAACCCAAGCAAGGAGCCTGTGAAGTTGTGCTGCTCCTTTGGGACCCTCTAAAGCATGGTGGGGACTTGAGAAGGGATTTGACAGGTCCAGGATAACAGAGCACCCTGGGCCATACAAGACCAAGTGTCTCAGTCTGTAAAGACTCCTTTGCTTCCTTCCCTTGTCTCTTCCCTTAATATGTGTTCATGTGGGAGTTCCCAGCCTTGATCCACCACACTAAGCGGTGGAGAAGGAAGGGGACTTTGTTCCTGATTAGGCCAGTGTGGCCACAACAGCAGTGTTGTGGGAGAGAAAAGCACCAGAGCAAGTGAAACCCAAGGGCACCGTGATGGCTGCTTGGCCCCACTACCCCACCTGCCTAGAGACATTCCTACTGCGAAACTCTAGAGATTCGGGGACTTGTTTTCACAGGGGTGGTGGCAATCCTTCACACAGGCTGTGAGGGAATCGTGGGTGTGAGAAATAGCAGAGAGGCAAGCCTGTCTTTCCTCCCCCCTCCCCTCCTTCCTGGCACAGGAGGGTGGCGGTCTCGCTCCAGATCCTTACAAGTATCCAAGACCCAGATGCTCCAGCTTCTGGAGAACGTCTCCTTCCTACATGATGAAGCTTCCCGCCTACTTCATTCCCCAAATCTACATCAAATTTTGTTTGTTGGCCACAGACAACAGAGCCAACTCCAGGGTGGTCTCCGGGGTAGAAAGTCACTCTGGAAGGTGCATCTAGAATTAGCAAGCTGGTAGCAAAAGTGGGGCCTTAGTGTGGCTGGTGATGATGAGTCATTAGCCCAATGGTCACGCGACAGCTGGACCCGGGGACAGAGGGTTGTTTGGCCTAAATTTCTCCTTTATTTGACTTCTAATTTCTAGAGAGGAAGGGATTGGAGAGGCCTTTTTATCCATTCCCTTGCTTCTGGGAAGTTTTGTGTCTTAATATATTGTTATTAGTATTTTCCGAAAATTTTTCAGAGAAAGAAACTCACAAGCCCCTTTGGGATTCCAAAGCAAAGTCTCTTCTAATATTAAACTGTAATTGCACTCGGTACAATTTAGATCATTTCCTTTCATCCTGTAGAAATGAGTTCCATCTCCTATCCATTCTCTCCATTGTCTCTGAGAGGTGGTGAGAACATCGTGATCATTTCTGGGCTCTTCCAGCTGCAGAGAATAAAACACTTAACAACCTTCATATGGCTCTGCGTGCTTTGCCATGCATTTTCCTGCATGTTCTCTCTTTCACTTTGATGCTCACGAGAGCACCCTGAGGTAGGTGATGTTGTCCCCGTTTTGTAGCTGAAGAACCCCCACACTGAGACATGTAGCAACCTGCCCAAGGTGACTCAGCTAACAGGTGGCCGAGCCTGGTTTCAAACCCTAAGCCAAGTGAGGGCAGCACACATCAAGATGTGATTCTCTCTTCTAGATTTTCCACTGGGGGAAGGAGCCAAGAGACTGCAGTGGTTGTTGCCTCAGCGGCTGTGAGATGTGGAACTGGGGACAGGATGGGGAGGGAGATATTTTCTCTGCCTACCCTGTTATGCCTTTACATTTTGTACCATGTAAATATATCATCTCAAAAAAATACAAGTTGGGTTTTTAAAAGAAAGCAAGGGGAAGAAGGGAATACAGCCGGCTCCAGTCCTGCTTCCATTGTAAACTCCCCGTGCGGCCATGGCTGAACCAGCCCAGCTGTGTGCCTCACCTGTATCACCTACCAGGTGGGAATAAAGGAATAACTGCTCTGCCTACCAAAGTCACCTGGCTACCAAGTTCACGGACTCTTTCTGAGAATCATACAGTTCAGTAATCATGAATCTGGAATAGGGAAGGCAATGTCCGCTTCCCCTGGTTCAAATTAATGCACGCCCCCTTCCAGATATTCTGAGACCTGCTCCCTTTTCCCCACCACGCAATTACAAAATTCGTAATTCATGGGTCATGAAAAATGCACAGACTCTGGAGTCAGACTTGACCTCAAATCTCTGTTGCTCAGCTTCCCAGTCATACGACCCTGGTCAAGACACTTAAAGCAGCTAACCTCAGTTTCCCCAAATCTAAAATGGGCATAAGGACACATGTCCCCCCATGGGGTGTGAGGCTTCGATGGGCTGAGGGAGGTGAGCGTGAGTCTTTGAGAACATAGACTCAGGAGCTATTAGTTTCCTTCCCATTGCAAACAAAAGGGATCGATAGAATGAATAACTAAATGAAGCAATGGCTTGGGAACACTCTAAAAGAGTTAAGTACAGCCACAGAGCCTGAAAGGGGCCGGTTGGGAGCTGCTCGCCCCATGGCCTCAGGGCGCAGGCTGGAAAGAGGGGAGGGGATTGGAAAGCAGTAGCGTGTCTGCAAGGCCAGCTGCCATCACCTGCCTGCAATGTCACCTGCTCGGCGAGACCTTCTCTGACCACCCTATCCAACATTATCCCCTCACACACGCCCTAGGTTCCTTCTGCACAGTGTCCGTCAGCATCTCACACTCTACATGCCCGGTTTGTCTATCTTGTTTTTTATCTGTTTGCTCTACTGGAATGTGAGCTCCACAAAGGTGGGGAATTTCCCCCTCTCCACTTTACTGAAGAATAACTGAGAAATAAAATTGTATACATGTGCAAAGTGGTGATTGGATATACATATGCATTGTGAAATGATTGCCACAATCAAGTTGATGAGCATATCCATCTCCGCACACAGTTATCTTTTTGGGCGTGTGAGAACGCTTAAGTTCTACTCTCTTAGCCAATGTCAGGTAGACAATATGGTATTGTCACCTGTAGCCACCATGCTCTACATTAGATAATCAGAACTTATTCATCTGATAACTGCAAGTTTGGACCCCTGACCAACCTTCCCCCTTCCCCCCAAACCCCCAGCCCTTAGCAGTTGCCATCCAGCTACTCTCTGCTTCATGACTTCAACTTTTTGCTTTTTTTTTGATCCCTCAAATAGTGTAGGATACAGCATCTGTCTGTCCTGTCTGGCTTATTTCACTTAACATAATCCCCGCCACGTGCATCACATTGTAAATGGCAGGATTTCCTCTTTTAATGACTGAATAATAAATACTTCGTTGTATATGTAGACCATATTTTCTTTACCCATTCATCCACTGATGGACACCTAGGTTGTTTCCAATCTTGGTTACTGTGAATAATGCTGCAAAGAACATGGGGGTGCTGATATCTCTTCAAGTAGTGATTTCACTTCCTTCAGATATTCTACCCAGAAGTGGGATTGCTGGATCATCGGGCAGCCCTATTTTTAATTTTTGAGGAACCTCCATACTGTTCTCCACAATGGCTGCACCGATTCACATTCCCATCCACAGTGCATGAGGGCTCGTTCACATTCTCACAAATATTTACTTTTTTCTTTTTGATAACAGCCATTCTAACAGGTGTGGAGTGATACCTCATCGTGGTTTAGACTTGCATTGCTCTGATGATTAGTGATGTGGAAAACATTTTCATGTACCTCGTGGCCATTTGAATATCTTTTTTGGGAAAATGTCTATTCAGGTCCTTTGCCCATTTTTAAATTGGATTATTATTATTTTTTGCTATTGAGTTGTATGAGTTCATTATATATTTTGTACATGAAAACCTCATCAGAGAGATGGTTTGCAGGTATTTTCTTCCATTTCTTTGGTTGCCATTCATTTTGTTGATGATTTCTTTTTCTGTGCAGAAGATTTTTGGCTTGATGCACCCCTACTTGTTTAGTGTTGCTTTTGTTGACTGTGCTTTTGGTGTTATATCCAGAAAATCATTGCCAAGACCGATGTCAAGGAGCTTTTACCCTATGTTTTCTTCTAGGAGTTTTATGGCTTCAGGTCTTACATTTAAGTCCTTAATCCATCTCAAGTTAATTCTTGCGAGTGATGTAGGATGGGGGTCCAGTTTTGCATATGGATATCTAGTTGTCCTAATACCATTTATTGAAGAGACTGTCCTTTAGGAGCAGAGGTATTTATTTGTTTTGTTGATTGTTGAATTCCCAGAACCTAGAAGAGTGCCTATCACAGAGTAGGTGCTCAATAAATATTTGTCATGTAAACAAATGAGTGGCATTAGCGGAAGGGAAGAAAAATGGGCTATTTAGCAAGATACACCTGACCTCCTTGGGCGGTGTTGGTTGGGGGAAGGTACAGGTTGCTGTCAACTGAGGTAGTAAGGATGCTGCCAACCCTGGTGCTGGGATCCGTGGCTGCCTCCTCTGGGTCTGGGGATATATTGAGCAGATGGTCATGGTCCCACTGCCATCATAGCTCTGGTCTATGTGTCATAGCAGTGACACAGGGCAGCTCAGCTGGCCACCGGGTGGCTTGTAAAGGAATGCATTTCTTGGAATGGGGAACGCTTGGGCTCCCTGAGCTGCCACTAACTGGAGAGAGGAAATACTCTGTGACACAGAGCCTGTAGTCCTGTGTGGCTAGACAGAGAGATGGGACAACAGGGAGAGGGCAGGCATGGGAGAGATTCCAGCCTCACTCCTAACAAGAGAGAGGCATGAGACCTGACAGGAGGACTAGGGTATGGAGGGTCCCACACCACCCAGTAGAGAGGCAGGATCCAGTAAAGAGGTCACATGGCCCTCCTGCTTCAGGGGTCACAGTCTCATGCCCCTTGACATTTATGGGAGAGGAATCAGCCTCAAGCAAGGTCTTCAACACATCCCAGCAGACACAACCTGCTTTTGCATCAATGTCCTCCAGAGTTGGAGACATCGGAGAGAGCACCCTTTGGCCTTAGAAACCATCTAGTCCAGCCTCCCTCTGACACCCAAATCTCTAGGACATCCCCAGCCAACAATCTCTCAGCTTTTGCTTGCAGACCTCCAGTGATGAGGAAATCTTTCATGAACATCCATTTCATTTTTGCAGAGATCTTTTCTTATATTGTTCCCCAATGTGTTTCTCTAAAGCTTCCACCCACCCAGTGCTCTCCTTTGGGATATTCAGAAGTCTAATTCCTCATCGATACGATACCAAGTCCTTCTACCATCATGCCTTCTCGTGTACAGGCCCAGCCCCTCACTTATGTCAGCAGAGAGGAGAGTAGGAAGGACCTGGACAGGGAGAACAGAGGCCATGCATGACTCACCTTGGGGTCTGCAGTAAGTGCCATCTGCCCAGGGCCTCGGTTGAGCTTGATGGAGTGAGCGAGTCAGTGCAAGCTTCTCAATCTGTAAGTGAGGAAAGTGAATCTCAGGGAGGCTGAGTGACCTCAGCAAGGCCAGGCAATTCCCAACCCCAAGACGAGCTCCCAGTTCAGAGGACTTTCCAGAGCTCCATACCAGAGTGTTCGGAGACCTTGTTTTACTGTGTCTTTTCTCTTTCAGGTCTGGCCTGGTTAGCTCTACAGAAGTAGCCCACCTGGCTCCTGTTCCCTCTCTGTGCTCCCCTGCTGTGACCCTCCCATCATCCTGTCCACTCCACCTAGAACCTTTGTTCTAGCTCTTTCCTCTCCCCAGAGCTCGCTCCTCCCAGATGTCCACTTGGCTAATTCCCCCTCACCTACTTCAGCTCTTTGCCTAAACCTCACCTGTTCAATGAGGCCTAGGCTGACTAATCCACTTGCTACCCTCACCTGCCTGGTCCCACCTGGGCACACCTGACCCCTCTTACCTGGCCATATTTTTGTTGTTTTTGTTGTTCCACAGCCCTATCACCTCCTAACATTCTATGCGATTGACTTACGATGACTCCTTATTGTCTGTCTCCACTGATACAATGTCAGCGCCATGAGGGCAGGGATCTTTGGGGGTTTTGTCTTCTGATATATTCCAAGTACCCAGAACAGTGCCTGACACTTAGCAGGGGCTCATGAACCTCCTCTTGGAGAACCCGGCAGGGCCCCAAGTCTGAATCACCTCCCATGGACACAGTAGGTGCTGAACACACATACGGACTAACTGATTACATGATGGACCTTTGCCACTATGTAGCACTGTGTATCCGGTGCTGCCTGTATGGCTGGAGGGAGAGGTGTCACAGGCTCTCCTGGGGTTGCTACAGAGGTCCTACCATGGCTGTGGCCTGGAGGATGCCCCCTATCTCAGGCCCCGTGGGAGATCTGTGGAGTGCAGCTGGCTCACGGTTGCCCTTTCTGCCTTCCAACCCATCTTGGATGCCCCATGTGGTACACTGAGTAATGGCCCCAAAGATACTCAGGTCCTAATCCCTGGAACCTGTGAATGTAACCTTATATGGCAAAGGGGCATTTGCCGATGTGATTGTGTTAAGGCTCTCGAGATGGAGGTATTATTTGGAATTACCCTGGCTGGCCCTACATGGAATCACGAGTGGCCTTCCAAGAGGAGGGCAGAGGGGGTTTGATGACAGAAGAGGAGAAAGCCATGTGGAGGCAGAAGCAGAAACCAGAGATGAGCTTGGAAGGTGGAGGAAGGAACGAGCCAACATGTGTAGGCGGCCCCTAGAAGCTGAAAGAGGCAAGGAAATGGATTCTCCCCTTACAGCCTCCAGGAAAAATCAGTCCTGCTAACACCTTGACTTTCACCCAGTGACACTGATTTTGGACTTCTGAACTCCAGGGCTGTAAGACAACAAATTTGTGTTGTTTTAAGCCGTAAGTTTGTGGTGATAGGTTATGGCAGCCCCAGGAAACGAATACACACCATTCTACAGGCAGCTCCCCCCTTCATGACCACTAGCATAAACCCTAGATCTGTTTTTTCATATCACCCGAAACTCAGACCCTGGGAGACCAAGGCTGGGGTGGGGGGACGCCGCAACGACCTGAGTGATTTTAGCCCTGATAGCTTGTGTTCTGCCTCCAGAGTGTTGTTCCGAGGAGAGCCACCCACTTCCTCCTCCTCTGGAGCTCTCCAAATGCTGGAAATAGACGTTGAAGTGTCTTGCTGGCCTGGAGTAGCTTCCCAGAGAGGACACTTTCAATCTTCCTCCTTCCAAGTATTTAATTAGTCCTAAATGAAGAGTCCTCCAAAAGCATACGGCATATTCGCACATTTGCTGACATAATCACATTTGCTGTTGCCTCTGATCGTCATGCTGGAAATGTTCCTTCCCTTCTGGCTCCCCTGAAGGTGGTTTCACAATCACTGAGAGCAACAGCGCTTTTCAAAGTGTATCCCCTTGTCTCACAAGAACTTCTGAATTCTATCGTGGGATTTGCCATTCCACCAAGTAACGGTTGAGCTGACCAGTCCAGAGTATTCATGAAGCCCACACACAGTCACCATGATTCAGTGTTTCCAGGTTTGGGTTTCTTGTGTACTATGTCCTGTCGTCAGTGCGACTGTCCTGAAAGGTAGAATTATTATTCCTTCCTTCCCACTCTACTGTGGGAACACATCGAGCACAGGATTTAGAAACTGGTATGGTGGTCATTAGTGTTATGTTCCAAATATTCTGGCTGTCCCCTTTTCTGGGTACCTGGAAAGATTGCCCCTCCTGGCAACACAGGACTTGAATGGGTTGCATGATGAGGACAAAGGGCAATGAGTTAGGTTGTGAGCAGAAGAGACAGGTATGTCTTCCAGGGCTGGCAAGACCCTTGTGAGGTCTCTTTCCCTCCACCAAGGTGACTACAATGTCCCAGACAGAGGCTGCTCCGCCAGCCTTCATCTCAGAGGGAGGACACGGCCCAGAACTGGAGCTGGCCTGCAGTGTGCACACAGTGTGCCGTAAGCCACTGAGATTTGGGGGTCATGTGTCACCATAGCATAACCTAGCCTCTCCTGACCAACCCAGTTCAAATGTCAGCTCTGTTATTTTCTAGCTCCATGGCCTTGGATGAGACTGTCAGCTTCTCTAGGGCTTGGCTGCATGGATGGATGGAATCTAGCATAGAATTCTGGGGAGGAGTTAATGAGATAATATGAGTCAGATGCTTAGCATTCTGTCTGTCATGTTAGTAAGTGCTCAGTAAATGGAAGTTGTAGTCACTATTGTTACTACTGTTACTATTATAAAGGAAATTAAGTAAATTGACCAGAGTCCCCTAGTTAGGAATTGTTGGTAGAGTGTGGGAAAGGGAAGGAACCATACTTTTGAACAACTATTATATGTCTTATATACTTGCAGAGTCTTCATTCTAAATGTTGGACATTATAATCCCTATTTTACAGATGAGTAAACTGAGGTTCTGAGAATTATTTAAGTTGTCCAGCATCATGAAGCCATTAAGTGATGGAGCCCGGATTTGAATTTATGCTTGGGTGACTCTCTCCCCATCATCTTCTTTATCTTCCTTGAAAGAGAATTCCCCCACCCTCTTGCTCTGTTGGTGGGAATGCAAACTGGTGCAGCCACTCTGGAAACCAGTGTGGAGGTTCCTCAAAAAGTTAAAAATAGAGCTACCCTATGATCCAGCAATTGCACTACTAGGTATTTACCCCAAAGAATTCAAAAATAATAATTCAAAGTGATACATGTGCGCTGATGTTTATAGGAGCATTACCTATAATAGCTCAGTTATGGAAGCAGCCCAAGTGTCCATCGATTGATGAATGGATAAAGATGTGGGGTGTGTGTGTATATATACACGGTATACTATTACTCAGCCATGAAAAGAATGAAATCTTGCCATTTGCAACAACATGGATGGAGGTAGAGAATGCTATGCTAAGTGAAATAAGTCAGTCAGAGAAAGACAAATACAATATGATTTCATTCACATATGGAATTTAAGAAACAAAATAAACAAGTAAAGGGAAAAAAAGAGGGAGAGAGAGACAAACCAAGAAACAGACTTTTAACATAGAGAGCAAACTGATGGTGACCAGAGGGCAGGTGTGTGTGTGGCGGGGGCGGCGGTATGAGTGAAACAGGTGACGTGGATGAAGGCGGGCCCTTGTCCTGATGAGCACCGCGTGACATATGGAAGTGTCGAATCACTATATTGTACACCTGAAACTAGTATAACACTATGTTAACTAACTGGAATTAAAATAAAAACCTAAAAAAGAAAGAATCCCCCCAGTGCTGGGCACACAATTCCCCCCTTAAGCCCCACCTCCACTGCACCCTGCAGCCAGCCCCATCACTTTCCCATGTCAGCACGGCTTGTCAAGGGCTCCAAAATGCCAGCCTTCTCCAGCCTCCTCCTCAAACCTGGACCTTGTCCATCCTGACTTGACCTGCAGCAGCCCAGCCTCGTTTTGGACCCCTCCCCTGCTCTTCACCTGCTTCTCTTTGCCTGGGCAGGGAGCACGTGGGGTTCTTAGGATTCCACCCCAAAACAGCATGTGTACCTTCTAACCCAAAGGCACTGGGGCAGGGCTTCCTGCCCAGCAGGATAAGACCTCAAGGGAAGCTCACTGCATGGGGAAACAGGAGACCCGAGCTCTCCTCCGGGCTCTGCATTGAGAATAATAGTCCCTTACCTTTGTAGCTTCCAGCCCCAGAAGCTCACTTAACTCCTGTGCCACAGCTCCTGTGACAGGGAGGCCATCTGCTCCTGCCACCGTCTCTCCAGACATGAGATACTAAGTCCACCCCGATACTAAAGCTTCCGTGAGATAATACTGAGTTCAAATTCTACTCTGTCACCTACGCATTGTGTGATAATTGGCAAGTCACTTAACCTCTCTGGGCCTCTGTCTGCATTTATTCCTTTATCCTACCGTAAGAACAAAAGGAGATACAGTATGAGAAGTCCTCACTGGTGGTGTGACACACAGTGAGTGTCCCATAGCTAGTGGCTATCCGTAATCAGCATCATTACCATCATCCTTATCATTATCTAGGCTTCAGTGTTATCCTGTCCCAGCCTCGTCTGCAAAACGAGAGCTTTGAACGAGCTGGTCTAGTTCCCCTCCAACTTTGAGTGACCACCACAAACACACATGCACACACACACATGCACACATGCATACAGGCACACACACACACATGCACACACGCACATGCACACACGCACACATGCATACAGGCACACACATGCACACACACGCACACACACACACACACACACACAGGCTGCCCAAAGAGGCAGAGCAAGGGGCCCCAAGCCTATAAAGCCACATGACAAGCCTGGGCACCCTCAGTGTCAAGTTTAGGTGGCAGGGAGAGTGCCATGGTGGCTGAAAGGCGAGAGGGCAGGGAGTGAGGGGGAGATGGGCTAAGTGGCCAGAAGGAACTGCAGGCCGTAGGGAGACCTCAAGCTTTGAGTGCAGCCCCAGAGCTGTCTCCCGTAGGCCTGGAAGAAGTGCTCCATAAAACATAATGGATGTTTGAAGTGTCACCAGTAAGGGGAGGTCTGGGAGACAGAGAGCTCTCCTCCCTCCCAGGAACCAGGGATGAGACATGGTGGCGGAGTGAGCAGGCCACTGGGAGCCTTGGGGACCTGGGTGGGAAGACAGAGCGTAGGCTCCACTTGAGTGGAGGCGGGGAGGAGCAGGGACGGCAACATGGCTTACCCTGTGACCTGGGGTGCTTCCCCTCCCCACCCCCACACCCAGTGCTTTAATATGAGAAGGCACCAAAGCCCTCACCCACCGTAGCTTGGCTCTCCGGGAAGCTGGTGTGCATGTCCCTTCACCCGGCACTGCATGCCCACGCTCTGTGCCAGGCTTGACCGGACACAGTTAGGATGACTGCGGTGTGGTCCCTGCAGTCTCAGGTCCACCTCTGCTGATATGTCAAGCTCTGGGGAGAGGCAAAGCTTTGGGTCAGAGGCTAATTCGTTAGAGGCGGCTCCTCCCTGAGAAGAGGGATTTGACAACTGAGGTCCCTTGAGATACAGTGGCTAAGACCCAGCAGGCAGGAGGGCTCAGCGGTTTGCCCCGCACAGCGAGTGGGTTCCGGGGGAAAGGAGTCGCCTGATCGCTGGTGCCAGCAGCCTGACTCTCCAGAAAGGAGGGTGTCTGCTGTCAGGGGAAGGAGGGCAGTGGAAAGGGCCTTCCTTTCCCTTCACTCCCTTCTCCCCTCGGATGGCACACACAGAGCCATCTCCACCATCTGCCTGCAGCCTATAATTCAGCTGCCCAGCTGCACTGAGTGCTTGACTGCTCTGATTGTGGGGAGGGTAGATTACTGAGTGAGTGGGGTGATTGGCAGGTGCCCTGCGGGCCCAGCTGCCCGGGGAGCAGAGTCGGGTTCCACATGATGCTGTGCTGCCCCTGAACCCCAGCTCCCGGACCTGCTATGAGGCTCCCTCCAGGAACTCCCACTGTCCCTCTTTACCATCGTTCTTTAGATCCAGGCTCCGGTAACTGCACTGTGCAGACAAATCCTCTGGGGTCAGGTGAGAATTCAGATCCAGATTCAGTAGGTCTGAGAGGACCCAAGATTCTGCATTTCTAACAGTTCCCATGCTGATCCAGAGACTCTACGTGGAGGAAATCTTTAGAGTTGACATAGCTCTTTTATATACATCCATATATATATATGTAAATCTCAATATCTCTGGGCTCTGTAACAGCCCTGTGGAAAGGTGGCAAATAATACTAATAATTGCTATCACTCTCAATGCCTCTAATGCGAGGTACGCGCTCAGAACTTCGTAAATCTTACCTCATTCAATCCTCACAACACCTCGGTGAAAGAGCTCTTTTTCAGAATCACAGATGAAAAAAAAACCTGACATTCTGAGCTGACTCAGTTACTTGCCCGAGGTCATGAACCTAATGAGTGGTAGAATTAGAATTCAAGCTCCTATCTTCTACGGCAGCCCCCTCCTCTAGCCAAATATAAAGTTAGCAGAGATGAGTCTCTTTTAAGAAGTCATGGTCAAGGGTAAAAACTCTGGAGTCCAGTGTGCCTGGCTATGGCAGAATTCCCCAAGAGCGCGGAGTCTGGAGCCAGACTGCTTGGATTTGAATCCTAGCTTTGTCACTTGCTAGCTTAGTGATCTTAGACAACATACTTAACCTCTCTGTGCTTTAGTTTCTTCCACTGTGAGGTAGCAATGATAATACTAGGGTTAGTATGAGGATTATATCCACCAGGAGGTCTCATTAGACATACATATCTCATAAAATCTGTGATCTTCATAATAACCCTCGTATTATCTATCATCATCTATCTAATGAGATTATTATAGAGATCAGTTAGAAAGTGTCTGGAGTAGATGTGGTGTTGATCACTTGTGAAATGGGGATATTGATACTCGTGATAAAAACTGTTACTTAACCAAGTGCTTAGCATGTGCTGGACACCTTTCTAAGTATTTTACGTATAGTCACTCATTCAATTCTTCTAAGAACCCTATAAGCTACGTTTAATATTAATCATATTTATAGATGAGGAAACTGAGGCACAGAATTCAAATGACTTGCCCAAATCACATAGCTAATAAGTGGTGGAGGGGAATTTGAACCTGGTGTGGTTCACTCAACACACATTGCCACATGGATTGTTTAGTATGTGTCAGGCACTGTCATAGGGACTAGAAGCATAACAGTGAACACGGTAAACTCCCTGCTCTCCCGGGGCTGACGTTCACCTAAGCACGCAGCACAGAGCACAGCACATGACAAAAGCCTCAATAAACATTAGCTCTGCTTCTCCTCTTACCCCTCTCCCTCCCGGGACAGACATCACCAATCGATCACAGCCTTCTTTCCCACGGAGCCTACTGAGGGCCTCAAAGCCATCACAAGACAGCACTCCCTCCCATTTGCATGGACAGCAAATCCATGTTGGCCGGAGCAGCCCTGCTCTAGGGGAACAGATGGATGCTCCGGACCCCAAAGCCCGTGGAGTCCTCCACCTGGGAGAAGGCAGCAAGGTTAGTGGACAGTGGTCGGGAAGGCTTATACTGGAAAGAGCTGAGGAGCTGAGATTAGTCAGGGAGGTGGGGAGAAAAAGAAATGCCAACAGCACCTCCACCCTCTTGCTCTTGGACTGGAGCTCTCCAAAGAGGATGAGCAGGGCGACCCGGAGTGGGGTCCGATCAGGGTCTGGCCGTGCACATGAGGCCCTGGTCCCTGGGGCGACTGAGTATGGCTGACAATCCTGCGAAGCCCAGGTCTTCGGAGGCTGGCGCTAGGCTGGGGGAAAGGTTGAGGGGGCAGGGCAAAGGGCAAGCAAGCCACCCCACCTCCAGGGATGTGGAATCTGTTGCCTGCCATGGAGCCCACCCCCTGCCCAGCAGTGCCTTCCCACCCCAGCAGAAAGTCTCGCTGCAATGCCTGCTTTATGGCCTCTGCCAAATGAAGCACAAACTTAACTACATCACCCCCCCGACAGGACAGGGGAGGGGGTTGGTGGTGGCACACTGGGCTGCTTCAGCCCCCTAATCTAATCACTGGCGTGGGTCATTTCAATTATGGACACCAGAGTGTGGTGGGGGGCCTGGCTGCTCATAAAAGCCTCCATGCTGTTGCTCAGCTAATTATGAAGCTCTTACTGTCTCAGCAGGTAAATAACTCAGGCTGAAACGCTCGGGCTGCTGAGATGGAGTGTGAGCCAGGGAGCAGGACAGAGAGATGCGTGGGATGAGCCCCAGGGCAGAGAAGGGGTTGCAGGGAGGGACGCATAGCCATCCCGGAGAGAACAGGGGAACTGGGCTCTCTGCCCAGGGATGGTCACCCAACATGCAGGAATTGGTGGAGGAATTCCCTACCTTAAACACAAGATCTGAAGTTTTCTAGTAGCCTCAGAGCCACACTGTATCAGTTCCATCTCTTTTTGCTCACCTTGCCTTTCTATGTGTACTTAGATACTTGACAAGTGAGAGCCCCCCGCCCAACCCTGGAGCCCGTCCCCAGGGTTGGAGCTGTGATTGCTTTGGTTTGCTTCCCAGTCTGACCTGTCCAGGCTCAAAGCTGGACCCCAGAAGCTGGCTGGGTCCTTGAGATGTAAGGGTGAGGGGTTCAGCTTCCTTAACCACAAAACTCCTCCCCTCTAGGACAGGCAGGGAGGGAGAACGGGAGGTCTCAAGAGGGGAGGGAGCCTCCACCATCTCGTCATGGGCCATACACGAGGCCGCACACAGGGCCCCACAGGCTACAGGGACCATGACAGCAGTGCTTGCAAGTTATTCTGAGATATAATGACATATAAAATGGAGGGCTGCCTGTCTAGCCTGGGGCTGTGCTTCGCTAAGTCTGTATTTTAGACGTCAGTGAAGTCCCCAGAATTGGAGCTGTGATTTCTTGGTGAGTTCTAAAACTACCTTAGATTCTGGGAAACAGCAGATGGTTGGAGCATTCACAGCTGGGAGAATCCCATTTTTGCTCTGTTCCTCAGTTTCCTTCCTCTATGAAACAGGAATCGTGAAAGTTACAAACATTTGGAGGAGCTGAGCTAAAGCTGCTCTGTAAATAAGGGCTGCCGGCACCCTCTCTTCCTCCCACTGCACAGGGACACCAGAGTGTGGTGGGGGGCCTGTTCCAGTGCCGTTCATTAATGACGGCATTGCCGCAGGATGCAGAGCTGACCCTGGGGCTTCGAATGAATCCCTGGCCACCATGTTGACCAGGGGCACTTGGCACTCGCACAGAGGTGGTCCACACTGGGGCCCAGCAGCCAGGCTTCACTCCTGAAGGGCTGCCCCTTAGAGATCATCTCTAGGGAGGAAGTGAAAGTGGGATGGGAAGGCCCTTGGGCCCCACCCAAGTCCCCTACAAGAAGGCACAGGATAGCTTCGGTCCTTGGCCTGTGGATCCTGGAATAAAGGCACTTGTGGGGAGAACCAGAGCCCCTAACTGGATACTGATAGAGGAGGTGGACGAAGGACCTCACACCAAAGACTTCAGACTAGAATCCGTCTGTTGACAGTAGGCAAGTCTTATTTTTATTATGTGATGTATTATCTACTTTTCAAAGTGCTGTTAAATACATTGCTTCATTCTGATCCTCAAAGTTCTGTGATTTGGTAAATTATGAGCAACCCCAATGCCAAAGAGAGTAACTGAAGCTATGAGAAGTTAAGCTCAGGGTCCCTGGCTAGATAGTGATGGAGCCAGGACCCAAACCAGGTGCTTTCTCCAAGGATAGCTGGAAAGGAAGGGGACTCTGTAGTGGGGAGTTCACGGCAGGCCTTTTCTCCTCTAATAACCGAGGAAGTGAAGAGAGATCTAGAGGCTAACTGAGCAGACAGAGACAGAGGAGGCCAGGAGTAGAATGGAGGCCGTGAGGAGGGAAACAGGTGGAGGTTTGCATGGACACTTCCTGTTCACAAACTTCTTATGTTCCTCATTTCATTAACAGCAGCAGTGGAATTTCATGGACAATTGGCGTTGAGCACTAACTGGGAGGTAATGAGAGGGAGGATGCAGGTAAAGGCTGTTTGAATTTAAATTCTTTTTCTTTAGGGGGATGGGGGGGCAGGGTTTTTTAAAGGCAATTTTAGTGCTGCAAAAAGTTCCTAGCAAACAGCTTTGGACTTTTGTGTCCTCTGCCGGTAGCATTAGGAGTGCTGATTTGCGCTCAGCCTATCGTGGTCTACACAGCAAGCTCCTGAGGGCTGCCCCGGCGGCGGGCAGAGCGATGCCGAAGACCGGGAGTCTGAACTTGGGAAGACTCTCCGCTCAGACCTGGGAAGACACACTAGAGATGTGTCCAACAGCAGCAGTGAGCTGGGACGAGCTGCTCGGCAGTAACTACAGCAGGGCTGCCGTGAGCAATACTGTGTGGAGCAGGGCAGAGACGGCGGGGAAACTGGAAGCAGAAAACAGGGTGGCTCCTCTAGGAGCATGTGGTCTGTGTGACAAGTGTTCCACATACACACATACGCACCCCACAACACACACCTACATACACACACGTGTACACACGCACCCCACATCACACACACCCCTATGTACATACCCCTGCCCCCCCCACACAGAGGAAGCCATAAAACGTTCAAAGCAGGAAGGATCTAGAATAGGTGAAACTAAAGATAGAGAAAAGGGAACAGAGTCACGCAACGATCGGGTGAAGAAGGTGAGGAAGGCTGTTTTGAGCAGGGTCCTTAGACGGAGTGGCACACAGATTTGGTGAAACAAAACAATATGTCAGCTAGCTGGGGAGGCTTGGACAGAATGGCAAGCAGGTGAGCTTGGCTAGATGAAGCCTCCATAAAAAGCAGCAATACGAAATGAAGAAAGTCAAGATAAGAGGAAGGAAAATTTGTGGAAGACTTGAACTCTAACCTTAGAATTCAGGTTATGGGGCCATGGGAACTATGGTAAGGTAAGCCAGTCAGTACAGATTTGGCTACTGGAGAGTAATAGCCAGAAGTTGATGAGTTACCCAAGTGCCCAGTGATCAGGGCTCTTCTGTCTTAACAAGTAACTGTGGACATAGACAGGAAACTATGGGGCCACTGGGACTGTGATGGTTAGTTCTGTGTGTGAACTTGGCTGGGCCACAGGACCCAGATATTTGGTCAAACACTATTCTAGATGTTTCTGTGAAGGTATTTTTTTATACGAGATTAGCATTTAAATCAGTGGACTTCAGTAAAACAGATTTCCCTCCAGAATGTGGATGGGCCTCATCCAATCAGTTGAAAGCCTCCATAGGAAAGCAATGGCTTCCTAGAATAAGTGGGAATTCTGCCCGCAGACACTCCCGCCTCTGCTTTCGACTCAAACTGTAACTATTCCCTGGGTCCCAGCCTACCTGTAGACTTTGGACTAGCCAAGTGTCCACAGTCATGTGAGTAGTGAGTTGTATGGGCTGAATTGTGTTACCCACCCCCAAATTCATGTTGAAATCCTAACCTCCAGTGTCTCAGAATGCATATCCGGAGTAGGGCCTTTAAAGAGGCGATTCAGGTTAAATAAGGTTGTTAATGTGGGCCCTAATCCAATAGAGTTGGTGTCCTGAGAAGAGGAATTCAGACACAGACATGAACGTGAGCAGAGGGAAGGCCATGAGAGGACTCAGGGACAAGGCAGCCATCTGTGGGCCAAGGACAGAGGCCTCAGAAGAAACCAATGCTGCTGACACGTTGATCCAGACTTCCAGCCTCCAGAGCAGGGAGAAAAGACATTTCTGTTTAAGCCTTGGAGTCTGTAGTGTTTTGTTATGGAAGCCGTAGCTGACTAAAGCAAGGATAGTGGATTATAATCTCCTTGAACCCAAGGGCCATGCATGAAGCCTATCCCACCGCTCGGTGCCCTACACATGGTGTGTGCTGACTAAATGTTGTGTTGATTGGGTCTGAGAGGTCGGTACCCAGCTTCCCTCCAGCAGCGATGCGGTGCAGGGGAAGAGGCGCTCATGGGCAACAGTGGGAACGAGAGCTTCAGGACACACATGTGGTGCAAATCTTGCATTCTGCTTTGTGCAAGGTGACCTTGTGAATCAAGTCAAGGGAAGAATCGTCTGTGACCGACGTATTTTGTATTCTCTGGTGTGCCTCACATAATACCTAGGACTTAACTGACACTCAGTAAACATTTTGAATGGTTGACTGAATGACCAAGATCGAACTGGGGGTTGAAGTGATCTTACACTTAAAAAGAAGAAAAAACAACAACCACCACCTCTCAACATACATGTATGTGATGTACCTAGAAATGTTCTGAAGGAGATTGCTAATGGTGGTCACTTTGGGGGAGTGAACTGGAACAAGAAGGTAGGCTTCCTTTTCACTGTATACCTTGAGATGTCCGGACATTTTCATCATGAATGCCTAATCCTGGGTCACTCAGTACTTCCTCAAGTGTGAGCACCTGCACTGAAGGACAAGAGCAATAAAAGGTGAGGAGCTTTTTAACCCACCGTGCCTCCCTCTCCAGCCCTGACAAGATGCGCCAGCCTGCCCCAAGTGCTAAGAGAGCAGCAGCCACCGCTGTTCACGAGCTGCCCCACAGAGCCCAGAGGGAGCTCAGGGTGACGGTATAGAGTCCCAGCACGATGGTGTAGGCTTGAAAGAGCAGTCGGTCAAAACGTTCCAGGAGGGCCAGCCACTTAACCTCCTGCTGGTCTGCCTGCTCCCAAGTCTGGAAGTAGGTGCCGATGGACTTAAGCTCCAGCCAGACTTCCTGCAGGGTCCCTGGCTGGACCTGGTGCTCTTGACAGATGGAGGGCTCTGCATCAGAGAGGAAAACATCCTAGGTGAGTGGGGGGTTCCTGAGGCCCCCTGGACTTCCCACTGGAGCCGATGGCCTCAGCCTACAAGGAAGGTTTGTAGGCAAAAGGGGGAAGTGGATTGGGTTGGGCTAGGGAGGAGGCAGGGCTGTGCTCAAGGATGCTGTGCAGAGCGTGGCAGAGCTGGTTCGTGCAGGAGGGCTGTCTAGGCTAGATCCACCCAGGAGATACTCTGAGCTGGGGGCCAGCCCCACTGACTCCATGGGAGCTGTGTTATTTTTGTTTAGTTGCGATATAATTTATGTATATGTTTCAGGTGTACAGCATAATGTATCATATATATATATATATATATATGATCACCAGAGTAAGTCTGGTTAACCTCCACCAGCACACATTTTCTTGTGATGAGAACTTCTAGGATACACTCTCTTTGGCAACTTTCAAGTATACAGTAAAAATACAGAACGCTTCACAAGTTTGCCTCCTATCCTTGCGCAGGGGCCATGCTAACCTCTGAGTTGTTTCAGTTTTAGTGTCGGTGCTGCCAAAGTGAGCACTGGGAGGATTCATAGACTTGTTCACATTAGGCAACAGGAACCCAAATATATACAAGCATGTGCACACACACAGGTACTCTATTATCCAGAGCCAATCCTTAGTCACTTCAGCTAACTGGCTAAAACTGGAAAACACAAACAAAAACAAGCAAAGTCAACTGAGGGCCTGAGCTCTAAATGAAAGTGAGGCTTTCTGGAGAGTCAGCAGGTCTCCAGAGAGGTAGTATCAAATGCAGCTCAGAGGCTCAGAAGCAAGTGCTGGAAATTTTTCACACAGTGGGACACATGGCCTGGTGCTCCACCAACAGGAATTGGTGTGGAGAGTGAGCGATCAAACAAGACAGGGTAGGGACCTCGAGGCTTCTCACAAACCTGCTATCCCAGCAAGCTGGGCTCTGGGATCTACTCTAGGCCCATCAGCATCAGTGTCCCCTTGAAAGCACAAGAGGGGCCGCTCCTGCCCGATGCTCCACTCATCATGGAGGAGTCTGACCAACAGGATGGACGTAAATAAGCTGATAACCAGCAAGGCCATGCACACCGTGAAGAAGACTCCTGAGGGAAGGAACCAGAGCAGGTGTAATCAGCCACCGTGTCTGGGGCCTCCCCCTGCCCCAGAATCTGAAATGCAACATCAGCTCTGTGACAGGAGTCACAGAAGATGGATGTCTGCGGTCCCCAAGGCTGCTTACCAATCAGAGGGGTGCTCAGTGCACTCCTTGGCATCTCATCAGACATGTTGACCCTGAAGACAGTGTAGCCCACCAGCACGCTGGTCTTGAACACAATCCTGGCACGGCAGGTGGGTGGTAGGTAGAAGCTCCCCAGGTCCACGAGCATTAGGAAGATGCTGGGAATCAGCAGGCTCACAATGTAGACCAGCGGGCGCCTGCGAATCACCACCTGGCCGGGGACAAGGCATCCACTGAAAAGAGGGTCTGCGCTGAGGGACTAGAACCCATGGTCTGTTCCAGAACACTTCCTGATGTCCCAACGTTTTTGCATAATGTGAAAAGACTATGTAGTTTAGAAAAAGATTATTTGTGGTTTAGAAAATAGAAAAAAAAACCCACACCTTTAAGCTTTTATGTGGAACTCACATTACTAATTATGGTAAGAAGTGTCTATTTATTTGGCGCTTGCTGTATGCCAGGCAATAGCCTACGTGTCTTCTGTGCCCTGTCCTGTTCAATACTCACACCTATTCAAAGGGCTGGTCATTATTATCTCCATTCTACAGACAAAGAAACAGAGGTTCACAGAAATTAAACAGCTTATTCAAACTCACACAGAGAAACTGTTTTGAATCCAGGTCTTACTCTAAAATCTTTCTTCTTATGCCACTTATACAACATATTGTACTGTGTTTGGCTGAGCCTGTCCTCCTCTGTGGAATGAGAGCGTCTCAGCACCTGTGTATCTGTCAGAGTCTGGGCAGGAACAAATGGCACCCCTGGGAAATCTGAGGAGCGCTTGGCAAAGAGACCTCAGACAAGGTTCGGGCAGGCAGAGGGCAGCGCCCTAGATATTTGGGAGGACTGGGTGAGCTGTCCCTACCTTGAGTCCTGAAGGGGCCCAGGGCTGAGAATGTGATTAGAATCCGAGGAGAGGAAACCGGGTAGAGGAGGCCACCTCACAGAGCTGTGGCTCCTCCTCCCTCTTTGGGGCACAGCCAGCCTGGTGGTGACCGAGGAGAGGAAACCGGGTAGAGGAGGCCACCTCACAGAGCTGTGGCTCCTCCTCCCTCTTTGGGGCACAGCCAGCCTGGTGGTGACTCCACACGGAGAAAAATGGAGAGATACGCACCCTACTCACTCTCTCTCTCTCCAACCTGCTGCCATTCCATCCCCTCTTCCCATGGGTGAGGCCATGGCACACCTCCAGGAGCACAGAGCAGGAGAAGGGGCAAAGTGGATCTAAGTGGGGGGACAGCTGAAGACGCCCTGAAGGATGGCTGGGCAAACAGAGCTGCTGAGTGGCTTTTGTAGCTGGGAACTGGAGACTCAAAAAGTTGCTGTGTTATTGCCATTTTTGTACACCTCTCTTCTCTGGGATGGTGATAGGAAGTGTCTTTAATCAACACGAACTATTTTCATCAGGGAATGACAGGACTGCTTTCCCCTGACACTTTGAGGGCAAGAACACCAATGATTAAAAAAATTCCTCATGGGGCCAAAAATACCTATCTTATAGTGGGTATTCAGTAATGCTTACTGAAAAAAATGAATGTTCTGAACCCTTTGCTGTTGGATCTGGGAACAAAATAATGTCTGAAGTGTCCCATTTCTCTGATCTACCAAATGATTGAATGCTTTCTATTTGTCAGATAATGTGCGAGATGATTTTGCACATATGACGTGGGTTATTTAATTCTCACTGTGAGCTTGTTGGCAGGTAATAGAACACCCCCACTCTAGATTCTTAAAAACAAAGCTCGGCTCCTCAAGTAAGTTGAGTAAGTGGCAGAGCTGGGCTGTGCCCATCTGATTCCAAGCCCAGTGTTCTCTTCTGCCACAGCATAGCTACAACTCTTGGTCTGAGCAGACAGCTGAGCTGAGTTCAAGGTTCTTCTCCCTCGGCTCTGTCTCCCGCTCTGCAAGGCATGCACATAGAAGGAGCCCAGGCAGAGGCCAGGCAGGGAGGAGAAGGTGGTGGGGAAGAGCATGGCTGGGCCAGACCAGACATCTACCACCTTGCGGAAGAGAACAGGGGCCCCCAGCCGTTGGGTCTGGGAGCATATCCCGACTCAGTGGAGCTTGGCAGGCCAGAGCCATCTAGAGGATTGTAGTCTGGCTATTGTCTTTCACATTAAGCATAATTGGCTGCAAATATCTAAACGAGAGCAACACTCATGCTTTGTAATAATTTGGTTAAAACACATTTCTACCAAAGCGCAGTCAACAAGAAAAACAACCACCAAATGACTGTCGTCAACCTGTGCCTCTCAGGCTGTCTTTGTCATGCAATGACAGAGATGGCTTGGTTAGCTGGGGGCGGGAAGAAGGGGGCCAAATGGTCAGAGTCCACAGGGGTGTTGTGCAGTGCACCCGGCCCGGGCTACGTCGGGTGGTGGGGGGCGATCCAGCCTGCTGTCTCTAGAGTCTAGAAGTGGGAAAACTTCCCTAGAGACTTTACGGCAGATACAACACGAAGAGGATTAGAAGTGTAAGAACACCACCCTAAAGCAAGTCCAAGTACGCAGGGCTGTTAAGCAGAAATGGCCAGACTTAGAGTCAAGGGACTTGAGCTCCAGGGCCCCTCAATTCTAAGTGCTCGTGTGTGCTAGTTTAAGTGATCCCAGCTGCATGGCTTGATTTTCCTTTTTCAAAAAAGCACTTTACTGGGGAGCCTGGATGGTGTAGTCGGTTGAGTGTCTAACTCTTGGTTTCGGCTCAGGACTTGATCTCAGTGTCGCAGGATCAGGCCCCGCGTCGGGCTCTGTGCTGGGTGTGGGATCTGCTGGGGATTCTCTCTCTTCCTCTCCCTCGGCCCCTCCTCTCTCTCTCCCTCCAAAATAAACAAATAAACCTTTTTATAATTTTTTTTAAAAAATTAAAAAGCACCTGACCTTTGGTTGCTGAGCATCTTAGCAATGATTGGGACCGGCTACGGTGCTCTAAATAACACTCCCGTGTGCCTACACATGCTTGGGTGGGTCCTTTCTACCCGGAGTCTGGTGTAGAGAGTGAACATAAACCTGGGCCAGAACCAAAGACGGCTCCCCAGTCTTATCAGACCGTGTGCCCCCCCCAGGTGACAGGGGGGAGGTGTGGCAAGAGCCCAGAGGCTGGGAGGCAGGCTGGCTTCGTGGGCATACAGCTTGGGAAGTTACGCAGGGCCTGGCACTTAGAAGGGCCTGGCTCTTGGTTTCGTGCTCTGTCTGTGCCATTTTGAAACTCGTAATTTGTGAACAGGGAGCCCCACATTTTCACTTTGTACCGGGCCCCACCAACCATGTAGCCAGTCCTGTCAGGAGGATATCTGTCCCCGGAAATCAACAGTAGCTGAAAGTAGAAGCAGAACATGCAGGGGCGCCTGGGTGGCACAGCGGTTAAGCGTCTGCCTTCGGCTCAGGGCGTGATCCCGGCGTTATGGGATCGAGCCCCACGTCAGGCTCCTCCGCTATGAGCCTGCTTCTTCCTCTCTCCCCCTGCTTGTGTTCCCTCTCTCGCTGGCTGTCTCTATCTCTGTCGAATAAATAAAATCTTTAAAAAAAAAAAAAAGAGCATGTACTAAAAGGGTAGACNGTGTTCCCTCTCTCGCTGGCTGTCTCTATCTCTGTCGAATAAATAAAATCTTTAAAAAAAAAAAAAAAGAGCATGTACTAAAAGGGTAGACGATTAGGATTAGCTCTGCTGTAACATAAAGCCGCAATCTCCCCTGCCTATGTTTGGCTTATACAATTATAAAGCTAGATAAGCCCTCTCTTTGGTTTTCTTCAAGAACAAAGGACCTTCCTTTTTATTTAGGTTGATTTAGGAGCAATATTACTTATGGACTAGACTAATTTTCTCTACAAGCCCAGTGCAGCCTAAAGAAATTCTCAAATTTATCACATAGCTTTCAGAAATGGTTTGTTTTCATATCCCGTTTGATCCTCAAATCCCTTTAGTCTCTTGTTCAAGGAACATTAATTGAGCATGAACAGAATGTCAGGCACTTTTTAAAATCCTGGAATTAGAACGTTCATAGGATAGGTTTCTACCCTTCTCCAGCCCATGAAATCAGCCATCAGACTCTGGTGGTTGGATGTTTTAGAGTCTGCAGATGGGAAGGAAGTTTGCCCCATAATGGATCACACCCATTTAGATGATGAGATGTGGGACCTTCTGAGTTTATATTTAGATTGTATTTCGGCCTCAGAGTTGGTGCTGAAATGGGTTAAGACATTTAGGGATGTTGGGATAGGGTGAGTGCATTTTACACATGAGATGGACATGAATTTTGGGGAACCAGAGGGTCAGAG
>NC_048225.1:10219335-10236705 GCF_002007445.2 Ailuropoda melanoleuca | reverse complement strand
GAATCATGCTGACACCCTGATTTCTAGCCTCCAGGACTGTGAGAGAATAAATTTATTCCTGTTGTTTTAAGCCACCAGTTTGTGGTCCTTCGTTATGGAAGCTCTAGGAAACAAATACTGGTGACTTGCCCAGTGACACACAGTGGATAAATGCCAGAGAATGCACTGGAATACACTGCGTTATGTTGTGCAGCAGTTGTGAGCTACATAGAGGATTAGCACATAGCACATAGTTTCTGGAGTCGCCCTGTCCCCTTGGGCGAGTTACTTAGGCTTGAGCAAATTAACTTCTCCATACCCCCAATTCATCTACTTGTAGGATTTGTACTTAGAACACCAATTGAATAGTTATGTGAGGATTACACGTACAAACTCTTTAAATGGTGCCTGGTGTCGAGTAAATGCCCAGTTTTGGGGTTATTGTTACAAAGTCACCCTGGGCCCTGTTTGCAGCCCATGATGGACACCAAGAGCCCTGTTTTACTCCTGCTGGTGTCCTCAGTGGGGCCACTGAGACTGGCACATGATAAGAGCTCAAAAGATGTTCGCTGAGTTGTACTGGAGTCTATGAGTAATGCTATTTTTAGTTCCAATTAGGTGGGAGTTTGGAGTTAGCACAAACTGGGGCTATCCTAGTGAGGTCAGTCCTCTGAGGGCCACCTCTCGGCAGGTCATGCCAGAGACAGTAACTGACTGCTGATGCGGGGGAGGAAGGTATGTCACCAGCTCAGCGAGACACCACTCTCTGTGGAACTGCCCCTATCTAGAGCCCATCATTTCTAATGGACTAAAGGAGCTGGTGCCTTTAAATTCCACAGAAAGGGAAGAAAAAGCACTTTAGTTTCAGTCCGTGTTCTCCATTAGACACCCTTCAGGTGTTAGCAATATTATGCCACAATTTCATTATCCATTAAAGCCAGGTAATAATAAGTACACAAAGGTATTTGGAGCCTATTGATGTTAATGAAAGAGATCAATCTAATTCAGAATGTGTGTGTGGAGAGCTCCTTGGAGATGGAATAGGCCCCAAGGTTAGCCTCTAATTGCTTCCTTGATGGTAGACCCCACCAGTACTCAATTTTGCATGACCGTCTTTATGACATAGTTGGAATTTTTGACGCCCAGACTCACGCTTCATACAGAAGCCCATCTTCCTCCTCTCCCAAGCCCCTCCCAACATTCCCAATTCAGAAAGAACAGGAAAGTTGCTGCCATCTAAGTAAGCTTCTTACACAGGAGTGAGAGTTTCTTGGATCTGGACCATGGGTCAGGCTGGATGAGCAGAAAGTCCATGATTTCAGGGATACTTGAGTGACCCTGGAAAGATTTCTAGGACTCTAAATTCTCTTTCTTCTCTCTCTCTTGCTATCTGGTGGAGCTCACAAAGATCTTCTATCAAGTTTACAAGCTGTATTCAATGGATTTCCCAACAAAACTACTCTAATCTAGAAAGAAAAACTATGTCAGAGAAAGAGGATAGATGAGGCACCTTTCTTTCTCAAATGCCCCACTGCATTTTGCTAGGAGTCCGCTGGATGGCCCCCCACCTCCTGCCTGCATGGATATTTCACTCAGTGTGAGGATATCTGAGTATTGGGCTCACTTTAGTTCCCACAGCTGTCCACCCTCTTCCTCCAAAATGAATTCTCACGTTTTATTCCTACCTCCTCCCACTTAAACCCTCATTCTTAAAACAAAAAACAAAAAGCTGCCATACAGAAATGAAATGCTCACCCTGCTGATTCTGGGAACCAGCACCTCCGATAACGTATTGGGGGTAACCTCCCCTCCTAAGGCTGCTGGATCGGGAGCCAGGCTGCACACAGGCATCCCTGTAGGCAGAAGTGCCTGTGCTCCGGGCCCCCTGTGGAATGCAGCCTGACTCCAAAGTGTGAGCAGTGATCTCTGATAAACAGTACGTGTCCTGGAGCCGGCAGCTATGATTGCCCATTCACCGGAACCAACAAGGCATTCTGAGCGTTTGATTTAGCATCAACCGCAGCAGTGTACAATAGGCCCAGAGTGACAACATGTTTAGAATAGATCATTTTTCCTCCTGCCTGCCCCGACTTGTCTCCGACCCCCTGCTGGGCAGCCTGGACAGGGCTACAGCACATGATTAGATAAAGATGGAGATGGCCCTTTGCTGTCAGGACCCTAGCAGACCCAATATTGGCATGGACCCGGGCTCTGAATTTCACATCATTGCCCAAGGGCTACTGAAGGACACCGGGACACCTCAGTTCCTAACTTAAGAGTAGGATGACTGTACGAGAACATAAGCCTAGCGACGGTACACATAGCAGGCGTGGGGAGGCACGGAGGCTGAGACAGGTTGAGGGAGACAGAGGACTGGGATAGTCACTGAATCTATTTTAAGTCTGTTCAGAGCTGTGGAGCCACTGCCGAGTCTGGCTCCCTGCCCTAGGAAACACGATCTGTGACTCTACTCAAGGTTCTCTCCCTCCTTGTTCCAGAGGGCCAGGGTGGAAGCCAGCCCTGCCAGATAACCCACTTCAGCCCCCAGGGCAAAGGGACCCAGGGAAAAACTCCAAAAGCATGAAATCCTATCGATGCCCACCTCTAGCCTGCCTCCATGTACACGCTGTAAATGGAGATGAAGCACGGGAGTGAACAGAGCAGAGGAGTGGGATCATTGCTCCTGAGATGCAGGGAAGCTTCTCCTTTCCTTAAATGATCTTTTACGTCTCTGTTCATCATATTTAAAATGGAGCTACTACATAGAAAACCTTTTGCCACTATTGAGACCAATTAATATTCAGGGTAAAGGGTGACATGTAACCACAAATAATGGCTGCTTTATGGAAAGTGTGCGTGTGTGCGCGCGCACTCCTGTTTATCTGCCCTGTCTCTTGCCTTTGTTTGTCTCCTACGTGCAGCGTAGGTAATGGTGTGTGCAGCGTTCTCCGGAGTGCTTGGTAGGTGACTATGTTCCACCTTGCACGTGCTACTCCCTCACATTTCCCTTTAATGCTCTCCATTATTCGGGCTGCATTAATAATGTTTGTGGGCTGATATCTTTAAAATTAATGAGGTGTTTACTCTTAGCCAAGAAACTCGTTGAAATTAAAAAAGCTTTCTTTTCTTCCCCTCCTTTTCTCTTGCTTAAAAAAAGGTGGACAAACAAGCCACAATGCTAGCTTTGCTAAAAACCGAGCAGAACAGGGAAACACCCAAACCCTACCACTAGGAAGGTATGACTTGTGATTGGTTAGTAAGACATGAGTCAGGTTCAAACCACAGCTATTTCTAGGAGCCCCTGATTTAACCAGAGCTTTGCTAGAAAGCTATGTAGAACACCTATTAACAATGGAGGGGTGTCTGTGGCCTCAATAATAGCTTACTTCAGTACCACCCTCTCTTAGCATATAATTATGCAGCATAACCATAGTACCTAGTCTAGTCTGAATTTTCCTTCTTATTGAAAAGGGTTGTTTCCAGGAGAATTCATCTTGTGTATAATCCTGACCTGTCTGTAGTCTCTATTTTTCAAACAGAAACATTATCTGGCATGAAGTACTCCTCCCCACCCAACTACCACCACCAGCAGCTGACTTGGTGCAGAAAAGCAGAAATGAATACGAATCATGGGTCTACCAGTTGCATGAACTTGCTGAAAACCATTTATCAGGACAATTTGCCAGAAGGGCCAGGAAAGGGAGAATGGCTGCCTCTGGAGTGTAAACCAGCAGGCTTCACTGTCCTGCACCCTCCTCCCAAGCTCCTGTGGAACAAATTTCCCCCTGCCAGTGCAGCCAAGAGCATCCCTGTGGTGCATCGGAGAAGTCTGGGTTCTCACTGAGTCGTTTTAGACCAATTGTTCTCTTTGATCCAGAAACCAACAGCGGGCTCCGAGGATCCTGCCGGTGATTCATTAGCTACTTGCTCAAGATAGTCAAGTTAATAATGATAATTTTATACATTTGTATCTGGAATTAATAATTGACTCAGTTAAAAACAGGACAATAATGTTGAAGAGACACTCTTCTCTCAATTTGTTGTTATGTATGGGGGTTTTCTTTCGGTCCCCCTGCGTAGCAATTAGGAATGAGGATTAGTATCACCTCACCAGAAGGCGCGAGGATGTCTGCTATGATGGATGGTTCAGGTGCCTGAAAACCGTTCTTTTTATACC
This sequence comes from Ailuropoda melanoleuca, assembly GCF_002007445.2. Taxonomy (NCBI): domain Eukaryota; kingdom Metazoa; phylum Chordata; class Mammalia; order Carnivora; family Ursidae; genus Ailuropoda; species Ailuropoda melanoleuca. The sequence continues at coordinate 10,232,549 of NC_048225.1, read as the reverse complement.
CACATATGGGATATCGACAGCAGGAGTCCAGGATCTGTGACTGAATCTCTGGCCTGTGAAATGCCATCATGCAAGGGGATGCCCAGAGCCACTGGAGTCGCATGTTCTCGGATGATAACGAGTGAGAATATGCCACAGACCAGAGACTCCTCAGCCCAACACAGAAGGCCTAAGACTGCAGAGAAGTGGGCAGCAGGGACAGGGAGGAGAAGGACCTACATTAAACCGAATCTGGGCAAAGTCTCCAGCGCTGCTCTGCAGGATGTTGTACGTTGGGGACACAGAAAGAAGCTCCCACTCACTGTCGTTCAAAAATTCCTTCTTGTCATGCTTCGTGTTTTCTTTGCTCCTCAGGAAGGCCAGGTCAACATCTTGCACTGAAAACAACAGAAACAAGTGACTTCCCCAGAGAGGCCTTGATAACAACCCACTTTTCCAGCTCCCAATTCAAATTCTTCCCTTTACTCCTGCCCCTACATGTACAATCTCACTGAGATAGGGTTCAATATGACCATTTTGAATTAGGGATAGAGATGTAGAATAAAATATTTCTAGCAGCAAAACAAAACCAAAACCCAGCTGTGAATTTACAGTTTGGATTCCGTTATCCATAGAATGCTGGCCTTGGTCCCATGGCTTCTATAACCCTCTCAGTGGCAGCAGCGGTCGAATACTGTATTTCCAAACCAGCAGCAGCAATGAGCTGGGCACAACACTGTACTTAGTCTGAATTACAACAGAAGCCAAATAACTATAAGAAGAGATTTAGATTTGTAAAGAGTTAATTACGTGCAAGAATAAAGTACACCTCACGGATGGCACAACAGAATCTCACCTATGTGTGCCAAGCCAGCAGTGTGTCTCCTGCTAGCAGACTGTGCCTCTTGCCATTTACCTGTATGCAGCACGCTACTGAAGGTCAGGCTGCAGTTGTGGGTGTCAAATGGAAATGCGTAGGTCTCTAAAGCACATGCAGAGACCACCTGGATAGGCTTAGAGTTCTTAATGGTCCCAGATGAGTTCACATAGACATACGGAAGGTCGGGTGATCCCTCAATGTCCACACTACGTGAAACACAAGAGACCTCACTGTTACAGAGAGGGCCTTCATCATTTCAATCCACAAACAGAACTGATTATGAGATGGTAGTGACCATGACACCCAGGACTCGCCTAGAAGTGCAAATACAGAATCACATTTCTCACAGCAAAATTCACCCTGGCAAAGATGGACTCAGTAATCACAGTCTTAAAAGTTAATTCAATTGCTACTCTTGAAACACAGACATAATCCACGAGTAACCTCAAGCATTTGTAATCAAATCTGTATCTTAAATGATGTCGAATCATGGTACTTATAACTTGAATATTCCCAACACTGTGATCCTCCCTCAAGTTGAGAAACAAAAAATAGCAGCAATGACTAAAAGTAAGAGCAACTGGCCTGAATAGTCCAAGCAGTTTTAAATCCCATGGAAATATACCCCAGCACACTTACAACTCATTAATGATGATGTCAGGGGCCCAGATGTCACTTAGAGGTAGAGAGATCTCCCTAATCTCATCAAACATGCTGGGGTTCCAGGATAAAAATTCATCATCCCAAACCTGTTAGGAGTAGCCAGAAAAGAGATTTATCAAAAGGGGGCAATGTCAATCTCACCAAAGAACTGAAGAGGGATTTGGATGAATAAACCAACTGATCTGCTTGTTGGCACTGTTAAGCGACAGAACTTTCCTTCCAGTTTCTAAAGATGGTCCCCCAACCAGAAACCACGGCCGTATATCTTACACAGATTCTAATAAGTTAGGTCTGCTGCAGATCTAAGAAACTAAATTGCAAATGCAAAGAAAATGTCTATTCCTTAGAATAATTATATTTTGCAACAGGTTAAGATCAAGAGTCTAGCATGCACAGAAGGAAACATCATTTACCTCATGGTACCATATACTTGTCTTTAATTTTTGGTTCTGTGCGTCCTGCAAAACAAAAAGAAAATCTGTACCAAATCTTAGAATGTCAATAAATCAAAGTCCAATTCAACACTCTGATAATTCAGAGAAAAAATAAAATCTAACTAAAAAATGCTGATTTTAAAAGCATTGCCTTGACTCTTCAAGTCTGAGTATTCTTGGTTCCTATTTATTACACACGCCTGTCACTATGAAGTTTACTATAGTATCTATGACAAATTGGCACTAAGACTACACCTGACATCTTTCAAACTATTTTTTAAAAAGATTTTATTTATTTATTTGATAGAGAGAGACAGTGAGAGAGGGAACACAAGCAGGGGGAATGGGGGAGGGAGAAGCAGGCTCCCTACTGAGCGGGAAACCTGATGCGGGGCTTGATCCCAGGACCCCGGGATCATGGCCTGAGCCGAAGGCAGACGCTTAATGACTGAGCCACCCAGGTGCCCCTACACCTGACATCTTGAATGATTTGCTAATCCCTTTCCTACCCTAATTAGTTACTCTGCCATTAATCAAACTAAAAAATGACATGTAGCCTTAGCCAATTCTGGGCTTAAAAGATGAGACCAAGCTTTTATTTGTAATCAAGATATTATTCATAATATTTCAATGAGCGTTATCTCAACTGCTCTTGGCAGCCATTCCTGTTAAGTTACCTTATGTTTGGATTTCTCTGGTTATCAAACAGACTGAATGAGCTTAATGTAAATTAAGCATATTTTTGATGATATAAATAGATGTGATTTCCCCATGCCTGCAATGAGTAATTTTTTGAAAAGACCCCTAAGCATAACAAACAAAAAAAGAACCCCTCCTTACTAATTTTTTCATATCTACTCTGGTAAAGAGCATTCTAAAACTACTATGTTCTTAGGAATTAAAATATCTCACACTGCGTACAAACATTAATTCATTAACCAAAATGGACCATAAACCTAAATGTAAGAGCTAAAACTGTAGAACTCTTAGAAGAAAACATAGGAGGGGTGCCTGGGTGGCTCAGTCAGTTGGGCAGCTGACTCTCGGTTTCGGCTTAGGTCATGATCTTGGGGTCCTGGGACAGAAACCCGTGTCAGGCTCTCAGTGGGGATTGAGTTTCTCCCCCTCTCCCTCTGCCCCTCCCCCCACTCGAGTGTACACACACACTCTCTGTTTCAAATAAATAAATAAATCTTTTTTCTTTAAAGAAAGAAAACAAAGGAGTAGATCTTCATGACTTTGAATTAGGCAGTTGTCTCTTAGATATGACACCATAATCACCTGCATCCAAAGAAAAAGTAAATGGGACTTCATCAAAAGGGAGTTAATATCCAGAATATATAAAGAATTTCTACAAATTAAAACAAAACAATGACCTTATTTCAAAATGGATATTTCTCCAAAGCGGATATACAAATGGATAATACACACATGAAAAGATGCTCAACATCACTGCTGTGGACCAAATTATGTCCTTTCAAAATTCAGATATGACTAAATTTGAACACAGGACTGAAGGGGTAACTAAGGTTAAATGAGGGCACCATCCACTAGGATCGGTGGCCTTAGAAGAAAAGAGAGGGGCCCTGGGAGGCTCAGTCGTTAAGCAACTGCCTTCAGCTCAGGTCATGATCTCAGAGTCCTGGGATCGAGCCCTGCCTTGGGCTCCCCGCTCATCAGGAAGCCTGCTTCTCCCTTTCCCTCTGCTCCTACCCCTGCTTGTGTTTCCTCTCTCGCTATGTCTCTCTCTGTCAGATAAATAAATAAACTCAAAGAAGAAGGAGGAGGAGGAGAAGAAGAGAGAATGATCTCTCTCCTCCATGTGGGCATACAGGAAGAAGGCAGCCATTTCCATGTCAGGAAGAGGGCTTTCACCAGGAATCTAATTGGCTAACACTTTGATCTTGGACTTCCCAGCCTCTGGAACTGTGAGAAATAGAGGCTGTGGTATTTGTTATGGCAGCCCAAGCTGGCTAATACAATCACTAATCATTAGAGAAATGCAAATCAAAATCACAGTGAAATTCTGCTTCACTCTCATTAAGATGGCTACTAAAACAAAACAAAACAAAATCAAACAAAAACAGAAAATAAGTGTTGGTGAAGATGTAAAGAAATTGAAATCCTTGTGCACTATTGGTGGGAATATAAAATGGTACAGCTGCTATGGAAAACAGTGGCAGTTCCTAAAAAATTAAAAATAGAATTACCATATGGTCTAGCAATTCCATTCTTTGGTATAAATCCAAAAGAACTGAAAGCAGAGACTCAGTTATTTGTACACCCATGTTCACAGCACCATTATTCACAATAGCCAAGGAATGGAAGCAACCCAAGTGTCTATCAAAGATGAATACATAAGCAAAATGTGGTCTCTACATACAACATAATATTATTCGGCCTTAAAAGGGAAAGAAATTCTGACACATGCTACAACATGAATGAACCTTGAGGTGACACCACTTCCTTCCAAGTTTTACCAGCTGAGAGATTCTGAAATAGATAATGTTTTCAAAATCAGCATTATTTAGCTAGATTTGATTTGCTTCCTCTGAACTGTCATGAGTGGAGCTGAGCTTTGATTTACTGACACTGTAAGATGTGGTGTCTGTCTCCCCAACTAAAGCACAAAGGGCTCGGTTCTAGGCTTAGCTGCCATCAGTGAGGGCTCCCCACAAATGGGGGGGCAGGTTCAAAATGCAGTTTGTATTACTGGAAAATACAGCTTTTAACTATTCTATCACAACAAATATACTTTTACATCTATGAAATGTCCTGATCAGTTTTGGTTTTTTTTCATCTCTGTCACGCCAAGTCGTGAATACATCACTGACTCAGTCATGTGGCTGGGGCGGCTATTATTTTACCCAGTTGTTTCTTATTAACTGCCATGTTGATGCCTTAGCTCATTTCTCTCTTCCCACCCATTGCTTTGTCATGTTACATGTAACAAGTGTTAAGAATTTTTTTCCTAATATATTAGGGGGTGTCTGGGAGCATTTGTCATTCAGCCCTAAAGAACACAATGTCAAAAAGGAGTTTGAGGCTAAAACTGAAATCCTTTTTTTTTTTTTTTGTCAAAGGAAACAAGTTTCTCAATGCCAGCTGGTGAACATAATTGGTTCTCTGGTGGCATTATTCACAGCTTTTCCCTCTGTGTATCTCTCTCTCTCTCTCTCTTTTTTCTTTAGATACCTTCCATCTTGCTTGTTAAAAGCAAAGGATATTTCACAGAATTGGAATTCATTAGTCTTCCTAACAGAGGGAGTCTATTTAGATCTAAATTGGTGGTTAGCAAATATACAGATAATTCCCACACATTCTTATTTATCTTTCCCAGTTCCGAAGACTATAGAAACAGATGCCTCAACGTCTGGCTGGGAGGCTCTAGTCAATGGACTGGAATACAAAGGTATCTGGGATTCGGAATTGACAAAACTCAATAGAAACAAATTGAAACTCTTCACTGTTGAGTAGACTATCTCTATAATCAGATTTCCCCAAGGTACTCATAATACCCAGAAATTCTAAGACAAGACTGTAGTCTTTCATATAAACAAAACAGGAGGCAAACCATTATAATGGAAGCAAGGTGCTGTGGTGGAAGCTGGGCCGAAAGCTCCTCACTCCAGACAAAAGTTGCCAACAGCTCAGCAGCTGGCAGATGCACCCAACAAGTTATCTATTCATGCGGGGGGGTGTCCTTGTCCGATTCTGTGCCCGATTTCATCAAGTCCTTCAAAGCTGGCCCTGCCTCCACAATGAACTTTAGGCTTAGCCCTGCTGAATGTACTAGAGACGTTTGCAAAGCATATCAGACTATCTTAATCAACTAATTGCTTGACAGACATCTAGGCAGTATCTTTGAGGATACGCTGCGCTGCATATTGTGGGAAATATGAACATGAGTAAGCAAGCCCTTCCCTCAAGCAGCTTATTAATAAATTAGGGTATGTGACATTTTAACAAACAACTCTGTGTGTTAAGAAATATATAGACGTCAGTGGATTTAAAGGAAGGAGACATTGCTGTCAGCTTGCAGATTTGAGGGAAATCTCTTTCGGGAGCTGAGAGTTGAAGGACTGTAATACTTGCAGACAGAGAATGAAGACAGACATTCAGTGGAGGAAACAGCATACAGGCAGGAGACAAAGAGGGGTTGGTTTCATTGTAGTATTGAGGGGATAAGGCTAAGGAAGTAGACAGGGATAAAACTAGAGGGATGGAATTGGAGGTTTTTCCAGATTTCTGAAGGAAAGTCTCCCAAATCCAATATGACGGTATTACTGTCTAACGTATTCTAGTAAAAAATTAGTATATTCCACGCCAGTGAAAAAAACATGTCTTTGAAAAAACAATGGTGTTCTCCTTAACTACCATTAGGAATCTGATTTTATTTTCTTTTATCAGGATAGAAAGAAACAGATAAAAAATTTCCATTTGATATAGTTGCTCAAAGGGAAAAATATTAACATAGAAACTTTACTCCTTTTCTATATTTATCTCCAAATAATCCTCTAAAGGAAAGCCTGAGCAATTCTACTTTATCTTAATCAATATGAAGTACAATGAGGGAGGATGAAGATAGGCCTGAAGGCAGTGTGATTCCCTTACTCAAAGGTGATTATACGGGTGTCCTGAGGTTTTGCATGATGTGGCTCATATCATGTGTCTTTATCCAAATCATGCTATTCCCATTGTACAATGTCTGATAAACAATGCAGTCATGATAACCCACTGACAACTAGCAAGGACTAATATTCCCTAAGTATGTGAAGATATTGCCCCAGGAAATTAACTCTCAAAATTTTTAGTTCAATATCCAATTACAGAGGAAATTTAAGGGAGTTTTCTGTTGAAGCTTTATGTAAGACCAGGCCTTTGGAGTAGGGGTGGATATTTCCTGGCATTTAATTAAATATTTTCTAGGATCTTAGATCTAGTACTTCCGCGAAAACTGAGATTTTTTTGTGTATCATTTAAATGTTCCTGTTTAGAAAAGAAAATGATTAGGGATTTATCTGAGCTGGAGGAAAGTGATGTTAAAATAATTTGTGGGGCGCCTGGGTGGCTCAGTTGGTTTAGCCACTGGCTCTTGATTTCGCCTCAGGTCATGATCTGGGGGTGGAGCCCTATGTCAGGCTCCGTGCTCAGCAGGCAGTCTACTTGAGGATTCTCTCTCATCTTCTCTTCCGGCCCCTCCCCCTGTTTGCAAACACAAGCTCGGCGCTCTCTCTCTCTCAAATGAATAAATAAGTCTTTAAAATAACTTGCATCAGACAAAAAATAATAATAATTTAAACCCTGTTATATCAATTATACTTTTAGTTTCAAATTATTTTTTAATCAGTTACAATGCCTAATTCTCAGTCAAAAAACCAGAGTCTATGATTCACTGCACAGCATTAGGATATTACATAGAAAAATATCTCCATTTAAATAAAGAGAAATTATTAAGTTATTTTAACAAAATAAATTAAAATAATAATATATCATGGGGTACATTATGTATGTAAATGTAAAATTGAAGACAACAGTCGTACAAAGGACAGTGGAGCAGGGAAATGGAATTTTACTGTTGTAAGATTTGTACAGTTTATGTGAAGGATAATAACATTAATTCTAAGTACACTGTATTAAGTGAATGATGGATATGGAAATCCCTAAAACAACATCTAAAAAATGATACAGAAAGAACCTAAAAAGCCAACAGAAGAACTGAAGTAAAATATCTTAAAAAAAGGTTTAATTTATTTAAAGTAAGGCAGGATAAAAGGAAAAGAAGGAGAACGACAACAACAACAACAAAGATGGGATAACTGGAAAACAAATAGCAAGATGGTTTTAGTAAATGGACGAGATGCTTCAATTAAAATGCATAAATCAATAGGTTAAAAGAAGCAATGCCCCGGAATACTACTCAGCAATAAAAACATGGGTGATATGCACAACGTGGGTAAACCTGAAAGGAATTATACTGAATGAAAAAACCTTCTCAAAGGTTACATACTGTATGCTTGCATGTATAGAACATTCTCAAAATAACACAATTACAAAGATGGAGGAGAGATTTATTGGTTGCCAGTAGTTAGGGATAGGTGGAAGGAACATGGGTTTGGCTATAAAAGGGCAGAACCAGGCAGCCCTGTGGTGATGACTTTGTAGCTTGATGTGTGGTAGCAATGGTAACAAAGCTACAGATGTGATAAAGTTACATACACACACACACACACACACACACACACACACACACAAATATATGTAAAACTGGAGAAATCTGAATAAGTTCTGTGGATTTAACCAATGTCAATGTTCTAGTACTGGAACTATACTATATTTGCCTAAGATTAACATCTCAGACACTGGGTAAAGGGTGCACAGAACTTCCCTGTCAATTTATTTGCAAATTCCTGTAAATTTATAATTATTTCAAAATAAAAGTTAAAAAAAAGCAAGACCCAACTACATGCTGCCTCCAGGAAATGACCTTGAATACAATGTCGCACAGAAAGACTGAAAATAAAAGGATGGCAAAACATACACCATGCAAGAAGCAAGAGAAGAACTTTAAGAAAAGGATATTACCAGACACGAAGAGGGGTATTTCATAATGATAAAAGGATCTGTTTCAAGAAGACATGTAATTCTAAATGTATACTCACCTAATAACAGAGCAGAGAAATAGACAAAGCACAGTTATAGTTGGGGATTTTAACACTCCTCACTATGAAATTAATAGAACAACAAAAATTTTAAAAGTTAGAGAAGATTTTAATTATACTATCAAACACATTTGTCAAATTTATATTTATGGAATAGTACACCCTTCTATTTAACATTGTACTGGAGGTTCAAGCCAGTGCAACAGATAATAAAAGGAAATACAGGTATAAAGAATAGAGATAAAGAAGCAAACTGTCTTTATTCACAGACAACATGATCTTCTGCATAGAACATCTGAAAGAATCTACAAAAAGTCCTATAAAACTAATAAGAGATGGTAAGGTCACAGGATCCAAGGTCAGTACATACAAATCAACTGTATTTTTGTATGCTAGCCGCAAACAGATTCATTTAAAATACCATTTATAATAGTACCAAAAATGTGAAATACTTAGGGATACATTTAACCAAATATGTGTAAAACACTGACAACTACAAAATATTACTCGGAGAAATTAAAGAACTAAATAAATGGATAGATAAAATGTGCTCATGGATTGCAAGACTATTATTGAAATGTTGATTCTCCTCAAATTGATCTATAGATTCAATGTAATCGCGATAAAAATTCCAGCACTTTTTTAAAATAGAAATTGATTCTAAAGTTTATATGGAAATGCAAAGGACCTAGAAGGGTCAAAATGATTTTGAAACAGAAGAATAAGGTTGGAAGACATACTCTAATTTCAAGACTTCTGTAATGTTGCAATAATTGAGACAGTGTGCTGGTGTCAGGAGAAACATTGATTAATTGGATAGAATAGAGCCCAGAAATAGATCCAAAATATATAAAGAACTCCTGCAACTCAATAAGATAATAAACAACACTGTTTTTAAAATGGGTAAAAGATTTGAGCACTTTACCAAAAAAGACATCAATTGGCAAATTACCACACAAAAAGATAGCCAAAGTCATCAGTCTTTGGTGAAACGAAAGTTAAAAACTACAGTGCGCTATCACCACAAATCTACCAGAATGGTTAAAATTTAGAAAGACTGACAATATCAAGTGCTGACAATCATGTGGAGGAACTGAAACTCTCATGCATTGCAGTGGAATGCAAAATGACACAACCACTATAGGAAACAGTTTGGCAGTATCTTATAAAGTTAAACACAGGCTTACAACTCAGCAATCCCACATCTAAGTATTTATCCAAGAGAAGTGAAAACATATGCAATTGTGTATAGTGGCTTTACTCATGATTTCACCACACTGGAAATAACCCACATGTCCAACACCTGGTAAACAGATAAACCAATTGCAGTACACACACCTGCACAATGGAATGCTACTGACTCTAGAGCAAAACATGCGTGATATCTGAAGCATTTTACTACACGCAAGAAGCCAAAACAGGATAAAATACCATAGGATTCTATTTATATGCCTTTCTCGAAAACCATATAAAACTATAGTGAGAAAGATAAGATCACTGGTGGCCAAGTATTGGGGATAGGGGGAAGCTTTAAAAAGATGTTTCATTTGATGTAATTTATGTCTCAATTTTAAATGCTTCAAAATTTTGTAGAATACAGTTAAAGCAGTGCTTAGAGGGAAATTTACAGTATAAATGCTGAAATTAGAAAGAAAAAGGTTTAAAATCAGTGATCTTAGCTTTTACTTTAAGAAAGTAGGTAAAGAAAAACAAATTAAAAGAAATAAATAAAGATAAAAGCAGATACCAGTGAAATAAACAACAGATAAAATTCAAAATGAGTATTTGGTTCTTTGAAAAAAATAAGTAAAATTGATAAAACTTTCACAGTATTGGTCAAGGGAAAATAAGAGAAAACACAATTTACCCACATGAGGATGAAAAAGGCAATATTATAAACAAACAAATTTGACAACTTAGATGAATAGATAAATTTCTTGAAAAACACAAATTATTAAAAGCAACACAAGAAGAAATAGAAAATTTGAACATCCTTATACATGTTAATGAAATTGAATTCACATTTGAGTATCTTCTCACCCAGAAAACTCCAATCCTTGATGGCTTTACTGGTGAATTCTATCAAATATTAAGAAAGAAAAATATCCATATTACACAACTCCTTCAGGAAACTGAAGAGGGAAGACATTTTAACAGTTTTTTAAGGCCAACATAATCCTGATACCAAAATGAGACATGTACATTACAAGAAATAAAAGCTATTGCCCAATACTCTTCATTAACATGGATGCAATCTATATTAAGTAGGTATTTAAATAAAGAAATATATAAAAAGGATTGTATATTAAGATTAAATGGGGTTTATCCTAGGAATGCAAGAACGTTTTAAAATTTGAAAATCAATCAAAATAATTTACCCTATTAACTACATAAAAAAGAAAAATTATCTGATCATCCAAATAGATGGAGAAAAAACATTAGATGTAATTCAATATACATTCATGATTTAAAAAAACAAAACTCTTAATGTACAAGAAATAGGAAGGAACTTCCTCAACCTGATAAAGAACATTGATAAAAAAGCTACAGCTAACATCATACCTAAGGGTGAAAAATTTTCCCCTAAGAATGGAAATAAACAAGTATGTCTGCTCTCACTATTTCTGTTAAATTGTAGAAGGAGTCTTAGGCAATACAACATGACAATGAAAAAATAAAGAGTATAAATAGATTAGAAAGGAAGAAGTAAAACTATCTGCAGGTGACATGATTATATATATAGACAATATTCATCTACAAAAAAACTGCTAAAATTAAGAAGTGAATTTAGCAAGACCACAGTACACAAAGTAAACATGCAAAATTAATATTTCTCTATAATAATAAGTAGAAAATAAAAAATTTCAAGTAATATTTATAGCAGCATCAAAAATACTTTGGGATACATTTAATAGAAATGTGCATAAAGCTTCTATATTGAAAATTATAAAACACTGCTGAAGACCTAAATAAGTGGAGAGACATAACGTATTCAAGAACTGGAATATTCAATATTATTAAGATGTCAATTCTCCCCTAAATTACTCTGCAGATCCCATACCATTCTAAACAAACTCCCAGCAGTTTTTTTAAAAAATAGAAACTGACAAGCCGATTATAAAATTTATGTAGAAATGCAAAGGACTTACACTGGCTGATTTCAAGAGAAATAGCCCAACAATTATCAGTCGACTTAATTTTCAACCAAGGCACCAAGCAATTCAAGGATGAAAGGAAAGACTTTTCAACTCCTGTCTGAATGCAAAAAACCAAACCAAACCAAAACAAAACACAAAAACAACAAAAACTTTGACCCATACCTCACAACATCATAAAGATTAATTCCTAGTAGATCTTAGGACTAAATCTAGGAAGCTATATACTATAAATCTTCTGACAGAAAATACAGGAAAATACTTCTGTGAACTTGGGAGTATCAAAGGTGTCTTAGTATCCAGAAAACACTAACCACAACTAAAGAATTGATATACAATGGGGGCGCNAAAAAAATTGATATACAATGGACTTCATTAAATTTTAAAATCTCTGTTCATCATAAGATCCATTAAGAGAATTAGTAGACAAGCCAGAGATTGGTAATAAATATTTGCAATGTATAAATATGACAATATATAAACAATGCCTATAAGTCTATAATAAAAAGACCAACAACCCAATAAAAAAAAAAAGAAAAGACTTAAAAAGGTACTTCACAAAGAAAGATATGTAGGTAGCCAATAAGCACATGAAAAAGAATTCCTGGGCACTAGCCATCAGAGAAATTTAAAGTAAAACCTCAATGAAATACCATTACACCCTCAACAGAATGGCTGAAATTAAGGCTGATAACACCAAATATTGATGAGAATGTGGGGTGATGGGAACTCTCACAGCTGACTCGTGGAAGTGTAAAATATACAACCACTTTGAAAATCAGTCTGGCAGTTTCTCCATAAGGATACACCTGTCTGAGCCAGTTAGTCCACTTCTAGATTTTACCCAAGAGAAATAAAAACATTTACACAAAAAGATTTGTATAGGAATGTTCATAGCAGCTTTATTAATAATATTCCAACACTGGAAACAACCCAAACGCCTATCAACATAAGAACGGATAAACAGGGACACCTGAGTGGCTCAGTCGGTTAAGTGTCCAACTCCTAATTTTGGCTTGGGTCATGAGTTCAGGGTTGCGAGACTCAGCCCCGTGTTGGGCTCTGCGCTGAGCATAGAGCCTGCTTAAGATTCTCTATCTCGAAGAAGGGGTTAAGATGGCGGAGGAGTAGGGGACCCCTTTTTCAGCCGGTCCCCTGAGTTGAGCTGGATAGGTACCAGACCAGCAGGAATATCCATGGAATCAGCCTGAGACGCAGGAAGATACATCTGGATCTCTACAAATGAACATCTCCAGCGCTGAGTATCGAGGTACGAAGCGGGGAGCCGTGAAACCGCGCACAGATATCGGAAGCTAAACAGAAGGGGGAGGGAGCCGCCGTGTCAGGGCGCCGGGAAGCGGTAGCCACCTGCAAGGGGGAGCGGACAGACCGCGGACCCGCACGCTTGAGACAGCAGGCTGAGAAGGGAGCTCCGGGAGCG
>NC_048225.1:10215009-10219132 GCF_002007445.2 Ailuropoda melanoleuca | reverse complement strand
TAGGTGGAAGGAACATGGGTTTGGCTATAAAAGGGCAGAACCAGGCAGCCCTGTGGTGATGACTTTGTAGCTTGATGTGTGGTAGCAATGGTAACAAAGCTACAGATGTGATAAAGTTACATACACACACACACACACACACACACACACACACACACAAATATATGTAAAACTGGAGAAATCTGAATAAGTTCTGTGGATTTAACCAATGTCAATGTTCTAGTACTGGAACTATACTATATTTGCCTAAGATTAACATCTCAGACACTGGGTAAAGGGTGCACAGAACTTCCCTGTCAATTTATTTGCAAATTCCTGTAAATTTATAATTATTTCAAAATAAAAGTTAAAAAAAAGCAAGACCCAACTACATGCTGCCTCCAGGAAATGACCTTGAATACAATGTCGCACAGAAAGACTGAAAATAAAAGGATGGCAAAACATACACCATGCAAGAAGCAAGAGAAGAACTTTAAGAAAAGGATATTACCAGACACGAAGAGGGGTATTTCATAATGATAAAAGGATCTGTTTCAAGAAGACATGTAATTCTAAATGTATACTCACCTAATAACAGAGCAGAGAAATAGACAAAGCACAGTTATAGTTGGGGATTTTAACACTCCTCACTATGAAATTAATAGAACAACAAAAATTTTAAAAGTTAGAGAAGATTTTAATTATACTATCAAACACATTTGTCAAATTTATATTTATGGAATAGTACACCCTTCTATTTAACATTGTACTGGAGGTTCAAGCCAGTGCAACAGATAATAAAAGGAAATACAGGTATAAAGAATAGAGATAAAGAAGCAAACTGTCTTTATTCACAGACAACATGATCTTCTGCATAGAACATCTGAAAGAATCTACAAAAAGTCCTATAAAACTAATAAGAGATGGTAAGGTCACAGGATCCAAGGTCAGTACATACAAATCAACTGTATTTTTGTATGCTAGCCGCAAACAGATTCATTTAAAATACCATTTATAATAGTACCAAAAATGTGAAATACTTAGGGATACATTTAACCAAATATGTGTAAAACACTGACAACTACAAAATATTACTCGGAGAAATTAAAGAACTAAATAAATGGATAGATAAAATGTGCTCATGGATTGCAAGACTATTATTGAAATGTTGATTCTCCTCAAATTGATCTATAGATTCAATGTAATCGCGATAAAAATTCCAGCACTTTTTTAAAATAGAAATTGATTCTAAAGTTTATATGGAAATGCAAAGGACCTAGAAGGGTCAAAATGATTTTGAAACAGAAGAATAAGGTTGGAAGACATACTCTAATTTCAAGACTTCTGTAATGTTGCAATAATTGAGACAGTGTGCTGGTGTCAGGAGAAACATTGATTAATTGGATAGAATAGAGCCCAGAAATAGATCCAAAATATATAAAGAACTCCTGCAACTCAATAAGATAATAAACAACACTGTTTTTAAAATGGGTAAAAGATTTGAGCACTTTACCAAAAAAGACATCAATTGGCAAATTACCACACAAAAAGATAGCCAAAGTCATCAGTCTTTGGTGAAACGAAAGTTAAAAACTACAGTGCGCTATCACCACAAATCTACCAGAATGGTTAAAATTTAGAAAGACTGACAATATCAAGTGCTGACAATCATGTGGAGGAACTGAAACTCTCATGCATTGCAGTGGAATGCAAAATGACACAACCACTATAGGAAACAGTTTGGCAGTATCTTATAAAGTTAAACACAGGCTTACAACTCAGCAATCCCACATCTAAGTATTTATCCAAGAGAAGTGAAAACATATGCAATTGTGTATAGTGGCTTTACTCATGATTTCACCACACTGGAAATAACCCACATGTCCAACACCTGGTAAACAGATAAACCAATTGCAGTACACACACCTGCACAATGGAATGCTACTGACTCTAGAGCAAAACATGCGTGATATCTGAAGCATTTTACTACACGCAAGAAGCCAAAACAGGATAAAATACCATAGGATTCTATTTATATGCCTTTCTCGAAAACCATATAAAACTATAGTGAGAAAGATAAGATCACTGGTGGCCAAGTATTGGGGATAGGGGGAAGCTTTAAAAAGATGTTTCATTTGATGTAATTTATGTCTCAATTTTAAATGCTTCAAAATTTTGTAGAATACAGTTAAAGCAGTGCTTAGAGGGAAATTTACAGTATAAATGCTGAAATTAGAAAGAAAAAGGTTTAAAATCAGTGATCTTAGCTTTTACTTTAAGAAAGTAGGTAAAGAAAAACAAATTAAAAGAAATAAATTAAATAAAGATAAAAGCAGATACCAGTGAAATAAACAACAGATAAAATTCAAAATGAGTATTTGGTTCTTTGAAAAAAATAAGTAAAATTGATAAAACTTTCACAGTATTGGTCAAGGGAAAATAAGAGAAAACACAATTTACCCACATGAGGATGAAAAAGGCAATATTATAAACAAACAAATTTGACAACTTAGATGAATAGATAAATTTCTTGAAAAACACAAATTATTAAAAGCAACACAAGAAGAAATAGAAAATTTGAACATCCTTATACATGTTAATGAAATTGAATTCACATTTGAGTATCTTCTCACCCAGAAAACTCCAATCCTTGATGGCTTTACTGGTGAATTCTATCAAATATTAAGAAAGAAAAATATCCATATTACACAACTCCTTCAGGAAACTGAAGAGGGAAGACATTTTAACAGTTTTTTAAGGCCAACATAATCCTGATACCAAAATGAGACATGTACATTACAAGAAATAAAAGCTATTGCCCAATACTCTTCATTAACATGGATGCAATCTATATTAAGTAGGTATTTAAATAAAGAAATATATAAAAAGGATTGTATATTAAGATTAAATGGGGTTTATCCTAGGAATGCAAGAACGTTTTAAAATTTGAAAATCAATCAAAATAATTTACCCTATTAACTACATAAAAAAGAAAAATTATCTGATCATCCAAATAGATGGAGAAAAAACATTAGATGTAATTCAATATACATTCATGATTTAAAAAAACAAAACTCTTAATGTACAAGAAATAGGAAGGAACTTCCTCAACCTGATAAAGAACATTGATAAAAAAGCTACAGCTAACATCATACCTAAGGGTGAAAAATTTTCCCCTAAGAATGGAAATAAACAAGTATGTCTGCTCTCACTATTTCTGTTAAATTGTAGAAGGAGTCTTAGGCAATACAACATGACAATGAAAAAATAAAGAGTATAAATAGATTAGAAAGGAAGAAGTAAAACTATCTGCAGGTGACATGATTATATATATAGACAATATTCATCTACAAAAAAACTGCTAAAATTAAGAAGTGAATTTAGCAAGACCACAGTACACAAAGTAAACATGCAAAATTAATATTTCTCTATAATAATAAGTAGAAAATAAAAAATTTCAAGTAATATTTATAGCAGCATCAAAAATACTTTGGGATACATTTAATAGAAATGTGCATAAAGCTTCTATATTGAAAATTATAAAACACTGCTGAAGACCTAAATAAGTGGAGAGACATAACGTATTCAAGAACTGGAATATTCAATATTATTAAGATGTCAATTCTCCCCTAAATTACTCTGCAGATCCCATACCATTCTAAACAAACTCCCAGCAGTTTTTTTAAAAAATAGAAACTGACAAGCCGATTATAAAATTTATGTAGAAATGCAAAGGACTTACACTGGCTGATTTCAAGAGAAATAGCCCAACAATTATCAGTCGACTTAATTTTCAACCAAGGCACCAAGCAATTCAAGGATGAAAGGAAAGACTTTTCAACTCCTGTCTGAATGCAAAAAACCAAACCAAACCAAAACAAAACACAAAAACAACAAAAACTTTGACCCATACCTCACAACATCATAAAGATTAATTCCTAGTAGATCATAGGACTAAATCTAGGAAGCTATATACTATAAATCTTCTGACAGAAAATACAGGAAAATACTTCTGTGAACTTGGGAGTATCAAAGGTGTCTTAGTATCCAGAAAACACTAACCACAACTAAAGAATTGATATACAATGGGGGCGCCTGGGTGGCATAGCGGTTAAGCGTCTGCCTTCGGCTCAGGGCGTGATCC
>NC_048225.1:10190127-10214869 GCF_002007445.2 Ailuropoda melanoleuca | reverse complement strand
AAAAAAATTGATATACAATGGACTTCATTAAATTTTAAAATCTCTGTTCATCATAAGATCCATTAAGAGAATTAGTAGACAAGCCAGAGATTGGTAATAAATATTTGCAATGTATAAATATGACAATATATAAACAATGCCTATAAGTCTATAATAAAAAGACCAACAACCCAATAAAAAAAAAAAGAAAAGACTTAAAAAGGTACTTCACAAAGAAAGATATGTAGGTAGCCAATAAGCACATGAAAAAGAATTCCTGGGCACTAGCCATCAGAGAAATTTAAAGTAAAACCTCAATGAAATACCATTACACCCTCAACAGAATGGCTGAAATTAAGGCTGATAACACCAAATATTGATGAGAATGTGGGGTGATGGGAACTCTCACAGCTGACTCGTGGAAGTGTAAAATATACAACCACTTTGAAAATCAGTCTGGCAGTTTCTCCATAAGGATACACCTGTCTGAGCCAGTTAGTCCACTTCTAGATTTTACCCAAGAGAAATAAAAACATTTACACAAAAAGATTTGTATAGGAATGTTCATAGCAGCTTTATTAATAATATTCCAACACTGGAAACAACCCAAACGCCTATCAACATAAGAATGGATAAACAGGGACACCTGAGTGGCTCAGTCGGTTAAGTGTCCAACTCCTAATTTTGGCTTAGGTCATGATTTCAGGGTTGTGAGACTCAGCCCCGTGTTGGGCTCTGCGCTGAGCATAGAGCCTGCTTAAGGATTCTCTATCTCCCTCTCCCTCTGCCTCTCCACCTGCCCCCAAACCCCTGACTGCTTGCTCTTGTGCTCTCTCCCTAAAAAACCAGAAAGAATGGATAAACAAATCATGGTATAACCATAACCAAATACTACTCATCAATAAAAAAGAAAAACTACTGATAAACACAACATAAGTGAACCTCAAAAACATGATGCTGAATGAAAAATCCAGACACAATAGAGGGCACACAATAAAATTTCATTCATATGAAATTCTAGAAAGGGGAAAAATAATCTATGATGAAAGCAATTGGAACAGTGATTGTCTCTGTGGATGGAGAGATGGGGATTGGCTAAAAAGTCAATGCGGGGCCTTCCTGAGGTGATGGAAATACTTGTTATATTGATAGGGGTGTGGATTCTATGGGTGTACCCAGTTATCAAAACTCATCAGACTGTATACTCAAGATCTGTGTATTTCAACATATGTATGTTATACCTCAATTAGAAAAGTTTTGAAAAGTAAATTGAAAAAAATATTAAGCTACACTAACAAGTTCAGTGAAGTCTGCTCTTAAAAAAAAATCAAAATAAATCTGGGACCTATTGATCCTGAAGACTTTGTGATTAAGAAAAAAGGAGAAAGAGGAAGCAAAGGTAAGCCATCATTTGCAGACAGACTATTCAGACCTCTGCTAACTGCCTTCCATGAATTTTCTCACTTAATTCCCACAGCAACCCACTTTCTAGATATAGAAGATAGCTTTATAAACAAATCTTCCTTCACCACCCCTAGCAAACACCCTGGGTATAAATTCAAACACCAGGACACTTTTTTTTCTTTTTCTCAATTTCAGACAATAAGTGGTAGATGTTTTTCTTAAATCTACTATCGCTGAGAAATGTGAGCCATAGGAAAAAAATACCTATGACCATTTTTTGGTTTCAGCAAACTCATAAAATATGTACAGTGATCTATGACCACAATTTTTAAAGCCTCTTAATTCCATGAAACTCCTATTTCTAGATGATCTGCCTCTCACATCGCAAGTTGGGGACTAGAAAGCATGATTTGCCTAACAAATGTTTTACCTCAGGCTCACTGCTAACATGAGTCTAGTACAACTTCCCCACCAGCTCAACTAGGCTCCTGCACAAACAGCAGGTAGTTTTACAAAAAAGGGTAATAGGAATCGGAAAGGGTAAGATGGTCCTTACCACATCCAGTACGGCGTGGACAAACACATCCAGGTATACCATGGTGGCCTCGGTCCAGTGGTGAACTGGCCTCACTGCCTTGTGATATTTCTGTAATAGCTGCTTGGTGAGACGATACAGAGCAGGATTCCTGGGATGAGGCGTATCTATGGCTAGGATTTCTGAAAAACAACACTTGTCATTGCGAGGACGAAAATAAGAAGAGCTTCGCATCTTGAGGAGATCTCAGACTGTTCAGGACTTGGTGGCTCCTAGCAGAATGCGGTTTTCAGCTACCCCACTCTGAAGTTCACAGCCAGCTGGTGGGCCTTTTGGCAGACTCTTATTTAAAGTAAGCTGATGACCTCACTGTCCAACAGGGACAGCTCATTGTACAGATAAATAAATCAACCCGCTCTCCAAGGATCCTAACTGCACCTACAATTCTGTTTTCACAGCAAGCATGCATCTTGGAGACAGAATCTTTTATTCCTATATCATCCCCCTCCGTTACACAGAAAAAACCCTCCTATACGCTTAGCCAAAGTGATCTCCTCCTTGGATTTTTCCATTTGTAATTCAACAGTTAAATGGGAAATCCAAGCAGAAACATGGACAAACCAGTGAACCCAAAGATCTGTGTGGATTCCTAAATAATGGGATTAATTAGATTCCAATTCATACTTTCCTTCTCAAAAAAAAAAATCTCTTTTCTCACTCAGCTGTCTTTAAAGAAAACACACTTCTCAGAAAATGAGATCTTCATTTTGGGAAAATTCTTTCTGGTTTCAGAGAACAACCATTTTTTATGGCCTGGGAATCCTGATTTGCAGAGGAGCAGTGATTGGTGTTGAGGCAGGGGAGGCAGGGGAAAAGAAGCAAGAGAAATGAGAGCCAACAATTGGAAGCGACAAATTTGTGAGGGTTTCCTCTGAATTGCAAAAAGATATTTTGCTCACAAGCTTTGCCAGCTCCTGGGGGATTCAAAGCTTCGCTAAGTCATTGGACTGAAGCAAATTGCACACCTCCTGCCACAGTGCGTGAGTGAAATCTATCTGTAGTGTCCTGTGCGTGAATTCACCTCACCTCTCAGTGGGTTTGATGGTTATTTTGATGAGCTGCTGAAGGTATGTGGGATCCAGCATGAAACTGTAAATGAGATATCTTTTCCCTGTGCGACAGTCCTGTTTATACCCATTTATTTATGAATGATGTCGTGTCACCTGCCGCCACAGGCAGCAATTTCTATGATTTATCAATGTCAGTGTGACCAAAATGCTAACGACGACACTGGAGGTGCAATTGCAGACTCATCGTGGGCAGTGGAATAATCACTTTCATTACCACCAGAACTGTGAAGCTAATGAGCATTTTAACTCCCTAACTATTCACCCAAGAAGATGTCTAAAATGGCATCCGCTTATTCAGGCATGCAGGACTAAGGTAGGTGGCTTGCATCAGGCATCATTTTTAGGGTTTTTGTGAACTGTGATTGTCAAAAAATGTGCTGTGCATCTCTACCTGAGACCATTTCTTGCTGGTGTACCCCAGGGGAGAGAAGTCAGGAGCACAAAGCAAGGCTGGTCTGGTGCTTTTCCTGTGAACTTCGCTCTGGGCAACTTCAGTTTCACCTCGCTTGGAAGCTCCCAATTTAAGTCCCAGTTGGGGAAACATTGATATGTTCATGTTTTGATACAGGAAACTATCTGAGACAGAGTTAAAACATAATTCTTCGAAATGAATGTTTTCTCTGTACCCTCTGCTCATAAAGACTCAAATTCCTTTCTGCTATCTTTTCTAGGAAACAATCCGTATGTCCCCTATGGGTAAACATATTTTCCAGAACATGTCAAAGTCTTTGGGTAAAAAGAGAAAGTTCTGGAATCTAGAACAAGGAACAACAGAGAAACAAGCAATGGTAGGAGGAAAAATAAGAAGGAAATGAAAGTATACTTAAGTAAACTATAAGGGTAAAGAGTTCTTTGTTTAAAATGGGAAGAAATAATAAATTACATTTCTACTATGAATGCGAATTTGCCTGAGGAGAAAGATCAATTACAGGAGAGAGATTAAGGATTTAAGTGACCATTAATTAACAGTAAATTATGCCCCTTGAAAGCTAATGTGACATTCACACAAGCACTAAATGACTCACAGTTCAGTGATGTTTCAACAGACACTGATGGAAGCTATCCACAGACCCAGGAAAGATTCCTCGTTAGCACTGCCTCTATGGATGCTAATAATTGGCTCCAAATAATTCACCTGTAAGATTTCTGGGAAGTAGAATGTGTCAGGGACTGAGCTATGAAGCACTTTTAGCTGAAGAGAGATTTTTTTAAAAATAAGAATACAATAGAATTATTCCTTTGTTTTCCTTGTTTTTTTTTTTAAAGATTTTATTTATTTATTCAACAGAGATAGAGACAGCCAGCGAGAGAGGGAACACAAGCAGGGGAGTGGGAGAGGAGAAGCAGGCTCACAGCAGAGGAGCCTGATGCGGGGCTCGATCCCACAACGCCGAGATCACGCCCTGAGCTGAAGGCAGATGCTTAACCGCTGTGCCACCCAGGCGCCCCCTTTGTTTTCCTTGTTTTAACGAATTCTATGGTAAAGAGTTCTGGGCACTCTGATGAAAAGAGCTGTTCTCGCTTTTAGTGAGTATGTCATCTTCAGGATTAAAAAAGAGTTACACATATATCTGAGAAGTTACAAGGAGATTGAGATTAAGGTGTGTGGTCTATTGAATTCCCAAATCTGGCTAAATACGTGCTGTGTGCCAGGCACTGGGCTAAGAGCATTTTACATGAGTTATCTCATTTGGCTTTTACAACAGCCTTATGAGACGGGTACTCTCCAGCCCTCAGAGGGGTCACTTTACTCCAGGTGAGGGACAAGAGGCTTAGTGAGGTTAATGCCACCCAAAGTCCTACAGCTTGCAAATGAAGAGGCTGGAATTTAGACATGACTGATCTGGATCCAGAGCCCAAGCTCTTGCTCATGCCACGACACCGATCTGGCCCTGAGAAGACTAGGGACAGCAGTGAGCAGCCCCTCAAAAGGAAGACGCACGTCCTGCATGGTCTTCATCACTGGGCGGAAACAGCCTATTGTTATTTTCTGTGTATGTGTGTTTTCAGGTCAAAACTATCTTATATTTGCTTTGCACCTTACAATTTCACAATGCTATCTTATTCGATCTTCACGATATACAAAATAAACATTTAACTATAGGAAAACTGAAACTCTCAGAGATTAATTGGCTTGTTCAGGGTCACATGGCTGGTGAGTAGTGCAGTAGGAACTAAACAGGTCTCCTGATCTAGGCCTCTTGCCCAGAACACTACCTTCAAGCAGCGGCCTTGAATCGGTGGTTCGTTTAGTGCTCTTGTATTTACAAATCATCTTGATATCAACCCAGCAAAAATTCCAAAGGGCAGATTTTTCGGCAACACATGTCCCCAGTATGATTTATGGTCAAGCACTGATTACTAGACACCATTAAAACACACTTTCTGTCACATTTAGAACAAAAATCAACCATAATACAAAACATTAGAAAGACACATCATTAAGAAGAATTTCTTCCTTTTCCTTACCTTTATTTTTCTATTTTATCTTACTTAGCTTAATGTTCACAATTATTTTCTGCTAAGAAACCCATTTGGCATTTAATGAAATTTCCTATTTTCATTTTTATAATTAAGATATGCTTTTATCCTTTAAGTTCAACATTCAGGATTTTCCTGCTTTAATGATAAGTGGCTATTTTTCTTCTCTGCCCAATAAAAAATAATTTCCAGCTGCTGGGCTACCAAATTCCTTCCTCATCTCCATAATTGACTCATTCCACTTCCAGTTATATTTTAAAACATGGAAACTCCTAGATATGAGCTCTAGGAGACCCCCTCAAGAAATTGGGGATTTGGGGGAACACCAGCATAAACATATATTTTTGATCTATGCATGTTATTTTAAGAATCAATTGGATCTTAACGCAAATGGCCCAATTCAGTGGAGTTAATACTTGCATCACAAAAGTTTAGTTCTAGAAATTCAGAAAAATATTTTAATTTTTAAAGTATTTTAAGGGGAATTGTACACTCAAAACATGCAAGTTTCTAGTACTTGTTTCTAGAGATCTATTAATTATCTATACAGACTTTGTATGGCTGGGTGAAACCCCTGATACCAAAATGATATCCAGGTGTCTATAGACACGCTGCATCTAAGAGACTCTTTCTCTGGGCTACTGAAAGCGTATAACGAAGCCAAGACTATTTTGGATAATAAAAATCTATTATTCAGACATAAAAGCAAATCTGAAAAAGAATGCCCCAAACTATCAGTGTAAATTGCCACAAAGAAAGCTTGATTTCTAGAGAAGCAGAGATTTATGAAACAATGATAACATTTCCAGCATATTTTCAGCTGTGCGTAAAAAGCCCCACTGTGTGACTGTTTATATATATATATGTATGTATCAGCTGATAAGTAAAAACAAACACTTATAAGGAGTTATACAGCACAAGGTAGAAAAATATTGGCTCTAGCGTCTAAGAGTTAACATTCAATGCCTAAAATGAAATCATTAGAAGGACCCACCTGAGGCAGCCACCAGGATGAAGGGCCACAGAGGAGCCATGGCACCTGCCGGTGTCCCCGGGCTTGGCCCAAAGAGAAGAAATGCAAACTTGCCTATCGGATGGACCGCCAGTCAGTTTTTCCTAAAGGGGCTCCTCTTCACGCCGTTCTTCTCTGTTGGCCAGTGTGTGCTGTCCTTGCTGGCGCTATTTTGTAAACATTAAACAGAACCAAAGGCAATGCCAGCACCACACAAATGTTTTGGAATCGATGCCATTGCCATACCCCTTAACTTCTCCATTTGGTTCTGCCCCAGGATCAGATCATGGCCAACATTTCAATTTCCCTGACAGGAGATAGCTAAGTGAATAATGTAATCTAAGAGGAGCCCCTAAGGAGAGGAAATTCCACACTAATATGATTTCCTTTACAGCCTTTACCTAAGGCAGTGCTCTTGCTGACATTCAGGACACTAATTTCATTAATAATTGAGATCTAAATAGCTGTTCTAAATCAGACTTATGCAGCTACATCTTCAGCATCTGACAGTGGTTATTGGGCTCTAGAATTACACAAAGCTAATGGAAACCTGGTATTGTCTAATGAAGACAACGGCTAACAAATACGGTGGGAAAAGTGCTTTTTGTTTTTCCTAAGCCCCTTTAATTAAAAGAAACATTGATTTTTGATAAATGGGAGTGCTTCTTCAATTGTCACTGCACACAATTCAGAAAGTAACTATGTATGAGAGGATGCTTCCAGGCTTATTGAAGATGAGAACTACTAAAGTTTAACATCATTCGATAAAACTGTTCTTTCACTTTTTGATTGAGTACCCATCCATTCTTCATTATTAAGGAGAAAGAGGCATGGTTCTATATAACCCTATCTCCCATTGGTAGACCCCTACATACTCTAGAAACAAAAACTAAATTTCAGACCATTTCCAACATCTGTCTGCTTTTTACTATAATGGGATTGTAAAGGCACAGGATTGAGATGAGTTTCACAGAACAAATTGAGGGAAAAAGTACCTACCTGATCCCTGTCCTCCTAATTATTCGGTCCCTTTACTTAGAATCTATGAACTCTCATCTTAATTTTCATCTACCAATAAAATGTAACCTGTTTGGTGTCCTACTGTTGGTGACAGGAGTTACAAATATGGAAACGGAGAAAACTAGGACAAACCCTGTGGTGTTGAGTTGGTTTTGGAGGTATGAGTATGAACTCATGGTTTTCAATACATGTTTAGCTAAAAATGGAAGTAAACACAGATGTAAATGTGTGTGTACACATGTCCTTACAAACATACATCCCTAGCTCTATCCATCAGTGGGTTTGGAGGGAGAGACAACCCAGTAACAATGAGTACACCCAACACGCAGAGCTTTGTTTCTAAATAACATAACTACCTAAAGGGAAGAAATGGAGAAATGACCAATTTCAGTGCTGGACAGGAGAAGTGTAAGAAGAGCCTAGAACATCTCGTTACATCACAAAGTAAAGAAGTGCTAAAAAGAATAATAGGAACATGACAAAAGGGCATAATCAGCTTGAAGGGTCTCCCACTGCCAAATCTGGGACAATTTGAGCATCAAAATCAATAATGACAGTGAAGAATTATAACCCTCTAAATAAAATACTAATCCACAAGTCCATGCTGATTTAAATAAATGAATGGAAAGAAGAAAAGGCTTTTCCTTAAGTTAGAATGCCAACTAATAAATGTAGAAGGAATGCTAAAATCTTCATAGTAATTATTCACTCAAAAAACATCAATGTCTGATAAAAACTAGTTGGTGAAAGTTTGATGAAAAACAGGACACTTACACAAGATACTTATTAATCACAATGATTTAAAAAAAAAACACAACAAAACTTTCCATGGAGAAATCTGGCAGACAACACCTTAATCAAACAATGAAAATTAACATTACCAATCATGGGAGTTGTGTGCCACGAGATAAGAGGAATTGAGAAGACACAGCTGCAGTTATCATCCTGCAAAAAATTCAAAACTTGAATCTATCCAGGAGGAAACACCAGATAACCCCATATTGTGGGACATTCTACAAAACAGGCATATAATCTTCAAGAGTGTCAAGGTTATGAAAGTTAAGGAAAGACTGAGAAACTGTTATCACACAAAAGCAGATTAGAGAGACATGATGACTCAGTGCAATGTGTGATTCTGGCTTGGATCCTGTTGTTACAAAGAACATCTTGGGGAGAATTCGTAAAACTCAAACTGGGGCCTGTAGATTAGATGGTAATGATGTAGCAATGCTAATTCCCTGATTTTGAGGGAATTGAGACCACATGATGTTCTTGTTTGTAAGAATCACACACTAAGTATTCACAGGTGACAGAGCATCATGCTGGCAGTTGATTCTCAAATGGTTGGGGGGTTCATTCTCCTATTCTTCCAATCTTGCTGTGTATTGGAAAATATTTCAGAAAAGAAAAGGAATGTAATCTGGTAGAGGAAATTTGATACAAATTTATAGAAAGTTTGAGAAATACCCTTTAGAGAGAATGGCCAGATAAATGGGCTTTAGCAACGGAGAAGATCACCAAAGACTGATCTGTCCATCAAGGTCCCAGCACTGACCATCGGGAGAAAGGCAAGCTACAGGCAGCTTATCCATGTACACAGCACTTTTCATGGGAAAGCAACACAGAAGCCTGCCTTTATGCAAAGGTTTAATAGAGATGACGATCAACATTATTCTTGCCACGCATTTTAGTAAGCCATGGCTCCAAGTCAAACCTTCTGGGACATGCCTCCCCTCCCTTTTCTTCTTACTTCCTCATATGCCCATCTGTTACTGGAAGGCCATTGCTAATGATGTGTAATACAGGTACATTACGACCTTCATTAGCTAATTTAACAACAGTCTGCTGATCCTGCCCATTACAGCTCTTTATTGGCTGATGAATTCTGCCAAGATGGGAAAGGTTTTTTGTGAGTGACTTGTCTTCAAAATAGTTTATATACAGATGCTTCCTGATCTTCCCTTGATCACCAGATGGCCCAGATGTTTCTTTTTATGGCCTTACTGTCCTGTCTGGATGTAGTTTGCTTACTCAGTGCCTTTAGATTTGATATCTCTTCCCTGTTCAACCTTTAATTTTTCATGATAACCGTCTCTTCTCCTTAATACAATACTTTTTACTCACATTGTTTCTTATAATCCATCACTCAAGGATCTCACCACCACCACCCCACCCTTAAACAGCTCTTTAGGAAGGATGAATGTGAGACGAACCCCATGCAGTCCTTCAAGCAGATCAGTGTATTAAAATAAAAAATTGGAATTGTCAGGAGCTAACCATTCAGGCTTCTTAAGTTTCAGCTGGGAAAAGAAAGACTTAATCTGAGATTTGAATCTTGCTGTTTCCTGAACAAGGGTTAGGCCTGGCCTACCATTAAGAGATGCCCTAGAGATTTATTTCTTTCAGTAGCCCCCCTTTCCACATTCCCATGAGCCCTTGCACTATGTTTCGCCATTATTTCCAAGTAAGATATGACACCTCTTAGCTGGACCAGTGTCTTTTAGAAGAAGGCAGGAGAGAGGGTTTATTATGCAAACATAATAAGGAAGTGTTTATTATGCAAACAGCAACTGAGTTATGTGTCCTTTAAGACTACTAAATAGTTTTTAATTACTGCTATATCAGTAAATCCCATAAATATGCAAATGCAATTAGTTCACAAAATAGACCTTAAATATCTTTATTCCTCTCCAACAAAGTTCTTTGAAGTTAATGGCGAACTCTCTTTGTTCACTCCCTTGGCAGTTGTGCTAAAATTGACAGGAATTTTGACAGATGTACATATTCGGGGGAAACCAAATTTTCTGAGCACATCTGGTCAGGCTGGAGGAGAAAAGTAGAAATGGATACTCTAGCCAAAATCAAATATTTAATGAGTAGAGTCCCATATGAAATTTCTGTTACTCCATAGCATTATCCTCTGAAATAAATATCAAAGCAACCACTGGGGCACCACTTCAAGTCCAAAACCACACTCAACATTTGATTTTCTTCTTGCTCAGAATTTCATTTTTAATAATAATGCACAGGTTTTTTCTGGTCTTTAAAAATGAGTGAGTGAGTGAATGAATGAATGAATGAATGAATGAATAGGCGAACAGAGGAATAGTATCCCCCATGACTCTGGCCCTTCATGGCTATGTGACATGGTTTTCTATGGGAAGTCATAGAACACGGGAGTAAGTTTCCAGGCTTTCAAGTCTGACACATCTCATTTTCCCTCCCAGCTCCATCACTTCCTAGATGCTTATGGCCTTGGTCAAATCGCTTACCGTTTCTAAGCTTTAGTTTTCACATCTGTATAATAGGCTCTGTTTAGTTTTCTATGGCAACATAACAAATTACCACAGACTTGGCAGCTGAAAACAAAACTCACTGATGAGCTCATGGTTCCATAGGTCAGAAACGCAGGCACAGCTTGAATGGATTCTCTGCTCAGGGTCTTAGAAAGTGAAATCATGCTGATATACTGGAGCTGGCTCTTACTGCAGCAAAAGAGCCAACTGTGTACATCCCTTCCCAACTCTGTGTTCAGTGACATCACATTAGTAGCTTGAAATCAGCCATGATGAGAAGGTATGCTGCACTTAGAAATCAGCAACCCCTATCAGTTAGGGCTCCTCCCACCAGCTGGCTCCTGAACATCTGCTAGTGTGCTTGGCCACTCCCTGAACCTCCAGGGCCTCATAGAGAGCTCCTGTGTTATAGCATTTTTTCAAGGATATTACGACTATTTGTGTGTTTTTTTTTAAATTAAGACTATTTGTTTACTTCCCTATTTCTTCCAGAATCCCGTGAATTCCCTGAGGGTAGAACACTGTGCGTTATTCATCTTTGTATCTCCAGCACAGAGCTTGGCACCTAGTTAGTACTCGTTAAATACGTGAGAAGCATGGAAGAAAGAAAGGGAGGGAAGAATTAACAAGTGGGCAGAAAAGAAGTTTGGTTTATGCAACAAAGAGGACACCAAAAAGGACAAGCTTTTTCATAACCAAATCCAATATGCTGTTCTTTCACCACCAACTCACAAAGGATGGGTGGGATCTTCAGAGCAAGACTGCTTTTATTTGGTTTGCTCCAGAACCAGCTAGCAAGCAGTGCAAAGGACAAACATGGGACACAAACACAGGTAGTTCATGCCTCTTTGGTTCTCTCAGAGGGTGCCTCAAATTCAGGGGTCTCGAGGTTACCTGGAGTGAGATGTGCCTCCCAAACTAGAGGAACGTGGAATCACAGGTTTGCTGCTTCTTTTCAAGCCTCTGACGACATCAGCTCCAGGACACAGCTTCAATTGCAATGGAAGGCAGGTAGTCTGACTTAGAGGTCCATGTTGTCCAGGCCTTCCACACAGATGATGGGCCTTGAAGTCTTGCTGTGTTGGCTCTGGGAATCTTCCCTGATCTGTGGCTCACTGCAGGACCCAGGACCTCTCCATGTAGGCCCATTTAGAACTTTTCTGTGTAGAGTCCACGGTCAACCACAGCAGCCAGGAAGATATTCTGGTTTGGGTCTAAATTTCTGGATATTTCCAACCTGCTGTGGACTTA
Organism: Ailuropoda melanoleuca; assembly: GCF_002007445.2. Taxonomy (NCBI): domain Eukaryota; kingdom Metazoa; phylum Chordata; class Mammalia; order Carnivora; family Ursidae; genus Ailuropoda; species Ailuropoda melanoleuca. The sequence goes on along the minus strand of NC_048225.1, from coordinate 10,202,761 downwards.
AGATGGGGCAAGGACTTTGAGCTGTTAGAGCTTGTTTTATTTATTTATCCATTCATCTGCTCACTATGTGGGGAACTGTGGCTGACACTGGGGAATATAAGATAAGAAAGCTCAAAGAGGGGCGCTTGGGTGGCTCAGTCGTTAAGCGTCTGCCTTCAGCTCAGGGCGTGATCCCAGGGTCCTAGGATCGAATCCCACATCGGGCTCCCTGCTCCACTGGGAGCCTGCTTCTTCCTCTCCCACTCCCCCTGCTTGTGTTCCCTCTCTTGCTGGCTGTCTCTCTCTGTCAAATAAATAAATAAAATCTTTAAAATAAAATTAAAAACTTAAAAAAAAGAAAGCTCAAAGAACTTGGTGATAGATAAGAATGCAATGAGATGGGGGTGCCTGGGTGGCACAGCGGTTAAAGCGTCTGCCTTCGGCTCAGGGCGTGATCCCAGCGTTCTGGGATCGAGCCCCACAAGGCTCTTCTGCTATGAGCCTGCTTCTTCCTCTCCCACTCCCCCTGCTTGTGTTCCCTCTCTCGCTGGCTGTCTCTATCTCTGTTGAATAAATAAATAAAATCTTTAAAAAAAAAAAAAAAGAATGCAATGAGATGAATGGTAGCTAGCTGGTGAGTGAATGCGGTACAAATGGAGGCAAAAACATGAGCCAGACTTGGGGTGGGGTGAGGAGAGTTTTTTCACAAATGGTATTTGTACTGGGAAAAGACAGTCAATTAGGTAAGGGCAGGGAGAGCGGAGCTCCTAGCAGAAGGAACAGGGTATGAAAAGGCTGGATGGTACCTTCCTTTGTAAAACTGGGGGGCAGACAGAACCCAGGTTTCTACCTGAATCTGTTGTCTTCTGACTTGCAATTCTAATTGCCCAAATAAATTCCTGTTGCTTTAAAAAATAAATAAATAAAAATCAAATAAAATTAGGGAGAAGATAATTCTAGATTCATGAGATGAGTGGATTAACAAACTCATGTTGCAAAGTGTTGAGGGGGGAAATAAAACAGAAAAGGGAAATATTGTATAAGTCTGTATAAGTGCCATTACTATAAAGCTGTCTCCAAATGGCCTGTAGCAATTATTCTAAAATGCACAACAGCTGTATTTGTCCCCTTTCTGCCATTGCTGAAATTTACACTGTCACTGCTCCAGGCGGAAGGCTTGGCACTAATAATAGGCTGGCTGACTATGGCTGTAGTGTGACAGACCTCTAGTTAGAGCCCTTAAAGACTGAGAGAGGAGTGGGAGAATGAAAAGCACCATGGAAACCAAAGTGGATGTCGTCAGAGCACCACCTTGTGGCAGCCACTGCACCTGCAACCCCGGAGAACCCCAGCCAACCTCCTGCCCGTTTTACTCTACTGTGCACGTTTCCACCACCTCAGAGTCATGCCACACTTTTATTCACTAGCCTTCCTTCTTTGCCCTAAACATTCCTCTTCGGGATCCCCGACTTCACCCCATCTGATCTATTTCTACTCTGCTTGCAACTGTCAGCAAATTCCTCCCTGCTTAATTCCTTACTTTTGCTTCTCCAAACTCTTGGTCCCTAGGAGCGCCCAAGTTTCCGTGACTCAGTGTCTTTTTAAGGGGTAACTTCCCTACTTTCTTCCTAAGAGTGGAAATAAGTAAAGCCTTGGTATTCCACTTCTGAAAAGTTATAAACAGTATTACTAAAAACCATATAGAATTTTAACGTTAGAAAGTTCTGCCTCTTCTAGAATATCACATAGGCAGAACCACAACAGTCTGTAGCTTTTCAGAACCAGACCTATAAATACAGAGAACAAATGGATGGGTGCCAGAGGGGTGTGGGTGGAGGGCTGGGCAAAGAAGGTGATGGAGAGTGGGAGTTACAGACTTCCAGTTACGGGGAATGAACAGGTCACGGTATAAGGAATATAGTTAATGATGTTGTAATAGTGAGGTATTGGGACAGATGGTAGCCACACTTGCGGTGAACGTAGCACAACGTATAAATTTCTTGCATCACTATGCAGTATATGCAAAGCTAATGTAACATTGTGTGTCAACTACACTCAGATAAAAAATTAAAACCATATATTTCCTCTAAGCACTGGATTAGTGGCATTGCACAAATTTTTATATGTTGTATATTCATTACTTTTCTGTTTTAAATGTTTTCTAATTTCTCTTGTGATTTTTCTTGCCTCATAGATTATGTAGAAGTCATTTATTTTAAAATGTGGGATGCTTTTTTAGATATTGTATAGATCTTCCTCAACTTATGATGGGGCTATATTCACATAAACCCATCATAAGTTGAAAATACCATTAAGTGGTAAATGCATATAATACACGTGACCTCCCAAACATCATAGCTTTGCCTACCTGACCTTAGATGTGCTCAGAACACTTACATTAGCCTATGGTGGGAGAAAATCATCTAACACAAAGCCTGGTTTATAATAAGTGTTTAATATCTCATGCAATTTATCGAATACTATACTGAAAATGAAAACCAGAATGGTTGTATGGGTACAAAGTGATTATAAGTGGATCAGTTGTTGACCCTTGTGATGGGACTGGGAGGTGCGGCTCACGGCTGCTGCCCAGCATCGAGAGAGAGGATCACTCTGCATTGCACCAGCCCAGGAAAAGATCAAAATCCAAAGTATAGTTTTTAAGGAATGTGTATCACTTTCACAACTTCATAAGGTTGAAAACTCATAAGTTGAAACATCAAAAGTTGGGGAACATATGTATTTTTCTTGGTTTTTAGTTTAATTTTGTTATGGTCAAGGAACACATTCTACGATTTCAATGATCTTGACTGAGAGGTGTTTCATGGGTTGGCATATGATTCATTGCAAAAGCACCACGTATACCTGAAAGGAATGTGTGTTCTGCTATTGTTAGTTGTAACGTTCTGTGAATATCCATTAGATCAAGGTGGTCGATAGTGTTGTTCAGATTATATTTTCATTATTTTTTCTGTCCCTTGTTGGACCATTTCCTGTGCGGTGTTAAAATCTCCTACTACTATTGTGGAATTGTCTGTTTCTTCTTTGTATTCTTTCAATTTTTGCTTCATTTATTTTTGAAGCTCTGTTATCAGGCACATACACATTTATGACTATTATGTCTTCTTGATGAATCAATGCTTTTGCCATTATAAAATGACCCTCTTTGTTTCTGATAGTACTCTTTTGTCATGGGTCTATTTTGTCTGATACTAATAACCACTCCAGCCTCTTGTGCTGAACTGTTTACATGGTGTCTTAGTTCATCTGAACTGCTATAACAGAATACATAGACTGGGTGGCTTATAAACAACAGAAACTTATTTCTCACAGTTCTAGAGGCTGGAAGTCTACGATCAGGGTGCCGGCATCGTCAAGTTCTGGTGAGTGATCTCTTTTGGGTTGCAGACTGCTGACTTCTTGTGTCTTCACATAATGGAAAGAGGACTAGGGAGTCCTCTGGGGTCTCTTACAGGGCACTAATTCCATCATGAGGGCTCCACCTTCATGACCTAATCACCCCCAGAAGGCCTCACCTCCTAATACCATCACATTGGGAGTTAAGATTTCAATATATGAATTTGGGGGGACAGAAACATTCAGTCCATGGCACATGGTATATCTTCTCCTTCAGCCTACACGTGTCTTTATATTTACTGTGTATCTCTGGCATATAGTATATTTGCATCTTCCTTTTAATTTTGTTTTTTTAATTTCTACTTTTTAGTTGGAATATTTGATCCACTAATATTTAAAGTAGTTATTGATATGGTTGGATTTAAATCTCCCATTTTATTGTTTGTTTTCTATATTCTACTGTTTTATTCCTCCTTTTCGGCCTACTTCTGGATTTTTTGATTTTTAATATTCATGAAAGATTACCTATAGCATTTTAGCTATACTTTTTACACGATTTACTTAGTGGTTACACTAGGAATTAAACCTTCTTAACTTCTCATAGCCTACTTTTAGAGTTACTGCCATACTTTCCCATAAAATGTAGTAATCCTGCAATCATTTGGCTCCATTTACTAGCCCTGCCATCATTTATGCTCCAGTTGTCACATGCATTACATCTAAATAGACACACACCACAAGACAATGTTATAGTTTTTCCCATACACGATGTGTACCCTATTATAAAGCCAATTCAACGACTCTTTAATTTCAGACACTGAACACTTAAGTTCGAAATTTTTTCATTTTGCTCTTGTTTATATTGAATAATTATCTGTTGAGGTTTTTCTGTTTTTTCATTTATTACAAGTATGTTTTCCTTTACTCCACAAAGTATAGTTACTATAGATACTTTAATGTTCTTGTCTGATGAATTCTAACATCTTGACCTGGCCTCTGTCTCTTCCTTAATAATGGGTCATATTTTCCTGGTTCTTTATATATTTTGGATTTCTTTATATATTTTGGATTTTATCCTGCATATTATGCTTTACTGAGACTCTGAATTCTGTTATGTCTAAAGGGTAGAGAGGATGTGTGTGTGTGTGTGTGTGTGTGTGTGTGTGTGTGTGTAAAATCTTCCTCCAGTGAATGTTGATGTTTTTGTGCTCTAGAAGTGGATTAATTTGGTGAGAGTCAAACTGCAAACTGTCTCTTTTGACTGTAGGCAATAGCTCAGAGTTCATCTGATTTCTTTTGTCCCTATGTCTATGGTAGAAGGGTCAGCCTGAGACTTGGGTAGAGTCTCCACAAAAATCTAGGGATCCTTTACTCTACCTCTCTCCTTTTACCATTCCCTCCTCACTTTTGGGTGAGTGTATTTGTCCTAACCTCTAGTTTGTGGTTCGTCAGGCCAGAAGCCTGGTTGGTTTCTATCAGCACTTCAGCCACTCATGTCGTGCTGTGACTATGGCCTGTTGCCTGAGTAAAGCTGCAAAACTGGGGCACAAACCCCTTGTCAGACCTTTCTTCTGTGTTCTGACTCCAATTTTCTTTCTTTCTTTTTTTTTTTTTTTTAAGATTTATTTACATCAGAGAGAGAGAATGTGCACGAGTGAGCTGGGAGTGGGAGGAGCCGAGGGAGAGGAAGAGAGAGAGACTCTTTAGCAGACCCCCTTCTGAGTGAGGAGCCCAACACTGGGCTTGATTTCAAGACCCTGAGATCATGACCTGAGCTGAAATCACGAGTTGGACTCTCAACCAACTGAGCCACCCAGGCGCCCTTAGTGCTTTGTTTTTTTTTTTTAAGTAGGGTCCACACCCAGCATGGAGCCCAATGCAAGGCCCGAGTCCACAACCCCAAGAACAAGACCTGAGCTGAGATCAAGAGTCAGACACTTTAACTGACCGAGCCATCCAGGTGCCCCCGGGTTTTTATTTTTTATGATAGCCAACACAGAGATTCCTAACTAATGTATGTACATGGGTGGGAAAGCCAAAAGATATGTCATAGCTTCTCTAGTATGGTTAAATACTGAGAATGAATTCCTAGCCAAAAAAGAAACAAAAATGTGTTGTTTCAAGAAGCTTCCTCCCAAGAATCTTGAGAATCTGTTCTGAAAGTGTAGGCTTCTTGGTAATGTCACAGAATGACAGAAAAGGGGCTCTTTATCCCATCCAGTTGGAGCAATGCAGATTTAGTTTTTGTAAAAATCAAAACTTATTTAAGTGTCACTTCATAATGTTGAAAATCTTTTCATCATGTTCTCCCAATGAGCTTATAATCAGATCACGGGCCTACTCACCATGATCGAATCAGTGTTGGCTTTGTCATTGTCCCATCCTCTTTGTCTCGCCAATGAAACGATGAGATTCAGCATACAACAATAATTGTTGGGATAACTGCTTATCTTTTCATGAAGTGGGAATAAAAGTTAAGAATCCTCTACTGCAAATAACATGACTAATAATTTTAAGCTAAGTACTTTCCTAAATCTCTTTTACTCCTTGGTACTAGAGCACTTTGATTTGCACAGACCAACTCTCTGAAGTGCCAGCTCGGGGAACGCAGTCCTTACCTGTACTCCTTAAAGCAAATGAAACCCCCTCTATAGGGTTGCGGCTCCTCACAAAAATGGCTGAAGAGTCCAGATGGTCTATTCAGAACCCTGTTCCTTTGGTTTTAAGTTTCATGTTACTCTGAAAAGTAGAGGAGACAATAAATACTACAACAAACAACTGTTTCAGAATTTTAAAGTTCTTACCTTCAACATCCCAGGTCCAAAATTCTAAACTCGCTTCTCCCGTGGGGACAGAAAACCTTCTGCCCCTCTGGCACAGACCATCAAAGATTTCCCCTCTTTTTAACTCTACATGGTCCCCAACTCTCCAGGGATGACTCTCAGGCACCTCTAGGCCTTAACTGCCATAGCAGTTGGCAAAACTGAAAAAGCTACAGTTCTTTAAGGGCATGGGACTCAAGGCAGTGATCCCATGCACTTTCAATGGGGTGCCCTCTATTCCCCCTGGCTATGTTCTTTAGAAACAGAGTAACCAATTCTTGTTAATGAGGCATACTTATCAGACTTGGCTAGAGATTTGCATTTTAGCTATACCTCAAAGACTCTGGGATGTACTCTGGTGAGATTCTCTAGGAATTGCTTACATTCAAGATAAACTCTATAAGTAAGATGACTATACAATTTATCATCCAAACCTAGAAGTTTGAGAAAGGAGAGGCTACTAATAAACATGCTGGGAAAATAAGGGTAAACCGTAATTGTCCCAGGGAAACTGGGACCTGGGTTACTCTACCTATAACTAGTCTTTGATAAAGTGCCAAGACTCCCATTGTCTTACAGAGAGTCTTTGTCAACTCCATTCAAATGGCACCTCCTCAGAGAAATCTATATGGGCTGTTTCTTCTAGTTATTCACCCAAAATCTTATTTTTTACCTCACCCTGTAGAAAGAAAGCTAGACAGCTTAGCTTAGAATCATGATTCGGTCTTTAGTTGTGAAAAAATTTTGGGCAAAGTATTTAACCTTTCTGTAGTGGTTTCCTCATTTGTAAATGAGGTATTAATAATAATAGCACTTACTTCATAAGGTACCGTGAGGATGAGTTCATAAATGCAAAGCTCTCAGAACATCACCTAGCCTATAAATGCTCAGTAAAGCTATTACTTCCTCTAAAAATGTTCTCTTTTCTTCCAGAGATCAGTAAAAACATTTGCATTTCTGAAGGCAAGTTTGTATTTGTTACTCTTGCCTCATCTATTTTTCAGATTCTGATACTTTGAGGAGAAAGATTTTTCGCTTCAGTGGTGTCCTGGGTGAAAAATTAAGTCGCCTTAAGTTCCAATTTATGCTCCAGTACTTGTTGCATTATACAAGTTTCTATTTGTTTTTCCTGGATAACTTTCTGGCTTTTATCTTAAAGCATATTTCTGGTTTCTCTAGGAGGCCCCAACTTTGACAACGAAGTCTTTCCCCAAATCTGGAAGCTACAAGGGAAAATGTTTTATAAAATGACTTTCTAACTCATCGGGCATCACCTAAAATCTGGATTTTTGGTGCACTTTGCATAAAATGGAATGATAGTATTTTTCATTTATCTTGAAGATAGTTAAATTATAATTTCTACTGATTAGGACAGAATGTTAATTCTCTGCCTCATGCGTCACCCAGCATAAAAGAGTAACCTCTGTAAACTATGAAGACTTGTGTTTTTCCATATTTTTGGAGGGCACAGAGACATAATTAGAGTGAAGATGGTATGCTTTTGATCTTAATTTTAGAATAATGTTGTTTTAATGTTTTATTAAGTAGTTAATAAATGTAAAATATGAACCTTCATATATCTACCATTTGATTTATGAAGATAGAGCATTACCAATATCCGTAAGTTAATAAATGTAAAATATGAACCTTCATATATCTACCATTTGATTTATGAAGATAGAGCATTACCAATATCTGTAAATTCCCCTATATGTCCCTTCTCCTCCCCTCCCTTCCCCTCTCCTTCCCTTCCCTCAGAGCTTCTAGTCCAAATTTTGTGTTTATAACATTCAGGCTCTTAGAGTTTAACCATGTGTTTTTCTCCCTAGACAATATATTATTTGACAATTTTTGTAATTTATACAAATGGAATCATATTGTATACCATCTTCTGTGATTTGCTCTTTATCCTACAACACTATGTTCCTGAGATTCATCCATGATATTGCATAGCTGTAATTCATTCATTTTAACTGCTGTATAAATTTCCATTGAATGGCTACACAAATATTGATCAGTTTTACTGTTGATATATTTAGGTTGATTCCCATTTCATCTGCTATTAAAAGTGTTATGAACATTTACATATATCCTGGTAACAATGTTTAAGAATTTTTCCAGGATATTATTTAGGAAGTGCTGGCTGTAAGGCATGCACGACTTCAAATTTTAGTACGCAATGTCAAACTGTTTTCCAAAGTGGTCGTGCTACTTTATACTACCAAACAGTGTATAGGTGTTCTCCCATTGCTCCACATTCTTGCCAGCACTTGTTATTGTGGTATTTTAAAACTTTTGTCAATTGTATGCGTGATATGGTATCTTTGTGGTTTTCATTCCTGTGTTCCTGATTATCCGTGAGTTTAGCATCTTTTCATATACTTGGGTTTCCTTATCTGTGAAGTACCTACGTAAGCCTTTGGCTTATTCTGCAATTGCACTGTCTCTTTCATAAGGGTTTTTCACCTAGTTTAGATCGGTGGTTCTCAACTGGAGGAGAATTTGCTATTTAAGAAACATTTAGCAATGTCTAGAGACATTTTTGATGGTTACAGGTGGGTAGCAGAGAGCTACTGGCATCTAGTAGGGAGAAGCCAGAGATGATGCTAACCATACAATGCACAGGACAGCCCCCCAAACAAGGAAGGATCTGCCCCAATAAGGTACAGGGCCAAGGTTTGGAAGTTTTGTTCTAGATACTAAAATGTTATCAGTTAGATATATGTGTTGCAAATATTTTCTCCCAGTTTGTGGATATTTTCATTTTTTTCATGGTACCTTTTGATGAACAGAAATTCTTAATTTTAACGTAATTGAAGTTATCAATCTTTTCTTCTATGGACTGTAGTTTTTGCATCTGATTTAAGAAAGTTCCCCTGTCCTCAAAATATATTCTCCAATTGAGTGTTTCAAAATTTTTTAATTTTGCTTTTTTTTTTTTTAAAGATTTTATTTATTTATTTGACAGAGATAGAGACAGCCAGCGAGAGAGGGAACACAAGCAGGGGGAGTGGGAGAGGAAGAAGCAGGCTCACAGCAGAGGAGCCTGATGTGGGGCCCGATCCCTTAACGCCGGGATCACGCCCTGAGTTGAAGGCAGACGCTTAACCGCTGTGCCACCCAGGCGCCCCGGTTGCTTTTTTTACATTCAAGTCTTTAATCCACTTAAAACTGATTTCTATTTATGATGTAAGAGTCCAAAATTAATTTTTTATATGGAAAACTAGCTGTCTGTGCACCATTTGTTAAAAATCTATCCTATACCCACTGGTCTACAATGCTGTCAAATATCAAGTTTGAAGAAATGGGCTTATTTCTGGTTCTCTATTTTATTATCACCTTTCAATCTGGAGACTAAAGTTATTTTCACCTTCTTATAAAAGGAAAATTGAATCCCATGAGTTAAAGGTTTTCACAAATTCTGAAGAAAACCGATTTTAAGAGGGTTTTTTTGTTGTTCGTTTTTTTTAGTATTTGTTTATATTTTCTAGAGAAACAAAAAGAAGGGGAGGGGAGGTTGTTATTTTGAATACCAAGGCCAAATACCTCTAAAAGGGAAATGAACTCAATCACTTTACTGAAAGTTGTTTTGATTTCCCACAAACTATCTTTGTCTACAGTACACATTTCAGGAAGGCTAGAAATGCATTTACTTTTCAAGTAGCCAAAGGGAGCCTTTTCTGAAACACTTTCTTAACACCTATAATTTAACCTTGTATATCATCTAATTCTTTAATCTAGGGGTTATATAACAGAAATATCCATATTCTTTCCCAAATAGTGAGAAAGGCCATTTTCCTACTGCTAAGAAGCTGGCCCTTAGGTAAGGACATTTCTGACTCCATCATTCCCGGAGAGGAATCCATAGCTCAAAAAACAGTCATACCTGTCCATCAGCCTCGGCCTTCAGCTTTCAGATCCAGTTGCTCCAAAGCCAATGGCAAGCGCTATTTACAGAGTGAGGCAGAGAAAAGAAGTATACATATTCTTCTTTGCCCTTTATTCTCCTCCTAACATTTTCTCTTTGTTGTCATTTATCCACACAAACTCCACACAAGTATTCAATAACACTGAAATGGGATCATTTTACTATAATACAAACTATATTTTGGGTGTGAGGTAAATCAGAAGTAGAAATATAAATTCATTGACTCAGGAAAAGTAACTTAGCATGGGGGCAAAAAGTTTCCAGAAAAAAAAAAATCAATTTGTCAGGAAAATATTCTGAAAACTATTCCCTTTTTAAATATGCCAATTACTTGCTACCGCTCCTTATTAATATTATTTATTTTCCTGAACACTCTTGAAATGATTATCAAGTAATAATTATTCTGGAACCTTCATGTATGGGTTTAAAGGAGGAATAAGAAGGGATTTTCTGTGGTGACAGCACATGTTCCATGATGTCCACTTTTGATATTTGATCACCATGAAACTTGTCAACTGATGGCCAAGCACTGACGTAGATTGTTCATGAAATACTCTGGTTGGACAGGGTGTCTCTAGCTGATTAGCATGTCCAAGATCAGGTGGTAGTTAAACCCAAGGAGGCTGAGAGAATTGATCAGATCTAGAGCCCTCAAATTGATTATAACAAATTTATTAGATCTGGAGTTCTGTTTAGAACCACATAGCAGAAAGATGCTTAATCAAAATTCAGGGGCCTATATTTATCAAATGGCCTGTATATAACTGTTTCAGAAATATGGGTATAGGTGGTCTCTGGTGGTCTTTTAAGGAAATTTTCATGAATAAGTTACAGGTTTCCACCCCATTTACTCACATTAAATAAGCAATTTCCTAAAATGAACGTGCAAAGACAAACAAGACTTACCCCAGAGACATGGTAAAGACACACAGAAATAGAACTTTCTAATAATTTAGAAGTATGCAATGCTGTAAATAAGCCATACTGAGAAATCAACTTGTTCTGCAATGACCCCTGAGTTGAGGCCATGAGCACAGCTTTTGAGTACTCACAAAAAAAAAAAGGGGGAGAAAAAAAAAAGGCAAAGACATAAACATAAAAATCCTGCAACCATCAGACAAACACACTGGCAGCCTGTTGAATGTGGAAGATTCTGATCACTCAGCGTGTTTACCTGCCAGGGAAAGGGGCACCTCTGTGTCTCCAGGAAAGGAGCAGCAGCAGTCATGGTCCAGGCTCCCGAGAGTAGCCAGGTCTCCTCCCAGGGGAGCTGCACCTGCGCTGTACCTGCTTCCTCGTGCCACAAGCTGTGCTCACATGCAGACTAGAAAGCCCTGCAGGTGAAACATCACAATCACGTGGACAACAATGCCAGGAGCACAGGAAAGGCCACCCTCCATATCAAATTCACACCCAAGATGCTGCCAGGGGCCTGGACCACGAAAATGGTATAACTATACCCCTAAAAGAGGCTCTTCCACACCGTCCTCCAAATACATTGGGGACAGCCAAAAGGGTGCCAACTGGATTGTCATCGTGATACATGTGAATAAATGTGAAACATGGTTAGTAGTTCAAATTTCCACCAAATTGTTGAAAATACAATTTCAGGTGTGGTGGGAGGGGCATCTTAGCTCTTAATATGCCGTCACAGCATCTGGCTCAAACTTAACGAAATAGGACAAAATTGTGGTTGGAACTGCAGAAAACCGGAAATGGGACAACTCGGCAATTGTTGCTCCGCGTGTCCAGGGGTGTGCGGGTACCACGCTGGGCATCCGTGCTTAGAAGGTCTGGTCCGTCTGGTTAAAGACCGCAGCGCTCAGCCTCCGCCTGTCCTTGAAGACGACAGTAGTGCTTCCTGTCCCCGGACTTCGACTTCGAAGCGGCTGAGCGGCCAGGTGGGAAACCGTCCAGTGCGCGGGGTCCCCAGACAGGTTCCCAGGCGGAGAGCAGCTTTAGCTCTCCTGCGCGCAGGCTTGAGGCGGCAGCGAGTCCTACAGAGAAGTGGGTTCTGAGGCAGAGCGCCGAGAAACAGACTTGGGAGCGCAGCGTTCGCGCTTCCCAGGACCATTTCCTGGGCGCCAACAGCTCAGAACGGAAACGCCCCGGGGCGGTGCCGCTGACCGTTAGCCGCGGGAGGGGCCGTGGGTCACGTGACCCGCGCTGGGTCAGAGCCCGGCGTGCGCGGGAGCACGCAGAGCTGTTCGGCCCTCGGCCGCGCGCCTTGGGTGCGCGCGCAGGCCGGGGGCGGGGCGTGTGGGCCGAGCCTCCGGCGCGCTCTGGGGCGGAGGCGGGGCCCGAACGGGGCGGAGGGCGAGGAGGGGCCTCCTCCTCCTTTTTCTCCTCCTCCGCCTCCACCTCCTCCTCCTGCGAGGCTGGGCTGGCGGCGGCGCGGGAGCCGGATGACCCGCGGAGGGGCGCCTCGGCCATGACTGCGGAGCTGCAGCAGGACGACGCGGCCGGAGCAGCCGATCGACAGGGCTCGGTGGGCCCCGCGGCGGCGAGCGGGGGGCCGGGGGTGGCTCAGGGTCCCGGGAGGGGGGGG
>NC_048225.1:10040690-10189819 GCF_002007445.2 Ailuropoda melanoleuca | reverse complement strand
CGGGTCGGGAGGGGGGCTGCTGGGGGCGCCGGGGTCGGCTGGGCGGGGGCGAGGGCGGTGCGCCGGGGAGCGAGCTGAGGTCTTTGCAAGGCGAGCTGAAGTTCGGGGGGGTGGGGAGTAGGTATTTTGGAGAGCCGCTCTAAAGGGCAGGACGTGGGGTTGTGTGTGCATCAGGGATCTTTAGGGGGAACGCTCCTGGGCCCTGACCTGGCTGAGAAACTTCGAAGAAGGCAGCTTAGGTGGGTTTTGTGGTTTTTAGTTTTAGGTCCCTTTTATGGCAGTACTCTTTCAAAGTGTCTAAAGCAGAACTTATCTGCCTTAAAGCCGGGATTGATCGACACCTTGTGAAAGATCAGGGATCCTGGTTACCACTCCCTATCTTCCCTTACCCCAGCACCCCCGCTTCTTTTTTCTTTTCTTTCTTTCTTTTCTTTCTTTCTTTCTTTTTTAAATAAACTGAGAGCAGCCTGCCTGGTGCATTCATCAGTAGATTTTTAAGGAGGGAGGAGGAACAGCGCGATGAATAGAAGGTATTCTAATAAATGCCTTCCTGTACCTATTATCTGAGAAGATTGAAATCAATACAAGGATTTCTGGGCTAAGTTGGTGAGAGTGGAACACTGGTTTGGGAGAAAATCAAAAGGCTGATAATGCCGCGTGTAGAAACTTGGTAAGTGGGCAATTTGAGAATGTCTTCTAATGTTACTTTGAAAAGTTATAACTTAACACCACCTCCTCACCCCTCAACTGCTGTGTTTTTTCGAGACCGAATGGGAGACCTGTGCCAAGTATTCCAGTGAGATTCTGGAAATGAGGAATTTCATAAAAATATTTACAATGCAAAGCTGTCAGATACTTCCACGTGGGAAACCTTTTGTGCCTGTTTATTCTTTTCGTGTGCACAGGAGACCCGTGGTGTATAGTGAACACATTTCCTTTTTAATCTCCTCCAGGTCCTGGGCTCCAAAATGAAAGTAACATGGATGGTACTTCACGTGCTGCCGATTTCTAATGGAGATGCTATTGTTAGGAGTTCACAGATACCTATTGGAATCCGAGTCAGGATTTTCTCTGGTTTCACAGATCATTTCTATTTGTTTTAAGGACAGTGACTTCAAAACAGATGAAAAAAAAAATCTGAGTTTTGAGATAGTTGTGTTGATTTAGAGAAGAGGCTATTTTAAGGAAGAGTAGGTCATATTTAAATTTGTTCGGGGACCATGTGCCTGTTCATCAACGGCATCTTCCTTTACCTCTGCCACAGTTTGAGTAGTGACCACTCTCTCAGCACTCTGAGAGTTTGTATGTGAGGTGTTTGATGAGCACTTGTTTGTAAGTCATAGCTATTTTGGGAAAACTTGGAACTCAGGGTTGGCTGTGGCTGGCTGGAGTACCCTGACTCCTGGCCACCTGCAGAGTGATGACATTCACTGTTCTTCCCAGTGATTCGCCCCATACAGACAGCCGATAAGCTTGGAATGCTTGATAATGTTTGCCCCTTTTGTTTTTGCTAATGAAAATGCTTGAAATTAGCAGGCTGGGTTGAAGGAATCTTATCTAGGGAAAGTACCTTTCACATCTCAGAGGAAAGAGTTTAATAACTTCCTCATCTTGATGAGTTTCGTGTTAGAATGGACTCTATTTTGGATTCTCTGATGCACTCTGCATTTTCCTTAAAGGGTCTTTAATTGTTCTAGTTGAGAAGAGCTATCCTCCCCTGACTCTCAGAAGCTATTTAAAACCTAGAATGCTGCCCTTCCCCTTATTGGTCAGTTGTACACGGGACAGATAGAACCCTTTATAGCCTCCCAAGAATTTTAGTGAGAAAAATGCAGCACCCTTGGAATATGTTCTCAGTATGTACTGGAGTCTGAAAGAGGATACTTTGTGATATCGCTGAATACCCCAGACTGCAGACTGGTAATTGGAACATCTACAGAGATTTCTTACACACAGGTTTCTGTGTTTTAATCAGTTCTCCACTTAGGTAAAAACCAGCAGCAACATTTACTGTTACTGTAGGATAAACAGCTTGAAGTCAGGTTGGTTCTTACAACCTGTCATCCTTGGCAGCTACACTAGGATTCATCACATGTTCCTGATGCTAACTGGAGCCCTATGAAAACCTTTCAGTTTCAGTGAAAACTTAATGTCCTTTTCTCTTTCTCTTGACTTACTGGCTTTTCATTCACGTTTACCTTGTCTCATTAGTTGTAATTCTTGGAACATCAGTCAGTCGGTGCTTGGTTGGCTCTCACAACTTTAATGCCTCTTCAGCTACAGTTCTGCTCACACAATGAGTACAATATTTGTAAAAAGCAGTGACAAGTAACGGCTCAGTAGGCAAGATCTTTCCATGTCTTATATTTCATCGAAGAAATGTAAGCAGTAGCCAAGTGAAGCAGATGTTTTTTAAGGAAAATAATGATGCCAGTGGTAGTAGGAGCTAACATTAATTGAGCATGTAGTATATGCCAGACCCTGTGCTCAGAACTTAACATGTATTATCTCAGCACTTAACAACAACTCTGTGAAGTTTTCATATAGGAAGGCTTATATTTGTGAAACAGTTTGCTCAAGATCACCTGCCTGGTAAATGGTACAGCCAGGATTGAACCCAAGCAATTCTAAGAGCCCAAGATAGCCTTGATCCTACGTCTTAGTAAATGGACTCATTGTCTTAGGTCAGAACCTTTGTTTTACCCTCCAGAACTCTCCTGATGTTTTAAACTTCCAATCCTCCCTGGATTCTTTCTAAATATATAGCTTCTTTTCTACTTGGCTGAGCCTGCTGGTATCAAAAGAGATGAAGGGGGAGGGTTTGTTTTTGTTTTTGTAAGGAGATGTCTTATGTTTTTTGCTTTTTGTTTTTCCTCTTCATTATCTCTTTTCTCTTGGTGTAAGAGGTACTATCTTCCCTTCCTCCTTCCTTTCTTAGAGAGGAGTCTAGATCCGTGGTGTCTGGAGAGCTTTTTGATTGTGGTTGCTGGAGGAGGATGTAAGGATGTCCTGGCCTCAGTGGGTTATCTGGCCCGAGATGTCAGTAATGCTGAGCTTGAGAAACCCTGCTCTAGGTGATGTCTCTTCTCACTCTTCTGAATTATCTCACATTTCCTTTATTCTGGCCTAAGCCCCAGACACCTTGATTGTCTTCTATTCTCTTGAGACTCAAAATATGGTCTGTGGACCAGCAGCATCTGCATCAGTCAGGAGTTTGTTGAAGCTCTGTCCTGTTGTGCACAATCCCCACTTGTCCATTCAGCTGTGCACATGTGTCCTCAATCCTCCAACAAAATAGCAACATCGACTTCTGCCCTGTCCAGCCGTTGATCTCGTCCAGTACCTTCCTTTTATTTTGTTTACTTTTTGACCAGAGTTTCTAAATCCACCTGTTTCTTTTCTTAAAAACGTTTTCTCAATTATATTTCAATTTCAACTCACTGTGGAAACCTTGGAAAACACAGACCCTTGCAAGATTAGCTCTTGGCTGATAGGAGACACGGCCCCCAGACCGAGGCCCCCAGACCAAGGCTAATCCTTTCCAGATTGCACCGGAGAGCTTTTGGTGGTGGCAGCAGCCTCAGGGCAAGAATCCAGTTAGGAGATGGCTGTGGGGGACCAGTCTAGGCTCCCAAGAGAAGAGGGCTGATTCCCCAGAGGCATGCAGAGAGGCTGACCAGGCAGCAGAAGGTTAGATTGTAGGGCAATGACTGTATGTGGTCAGCATTCCCTAGGCCACCCAGCAAGAGCCTTGCCAATAGTAGGCTTTTAGTATTTGTCTGTTGGGCATGAAACATCTCTCAGAGGTGACCAGTGACTAACCACCTTGTGAAATCTGTGGCCTTACAGAAGTAAGGCCTTGGTTATTCAAGTACCAACTCAAGCCCCATTCTCATGCTTTTGTATATTATGATTCTTCATTGCCACTGTTTGATGTTTATTTTGGCACTTGACCTTATTCCTACTTACTATCAATTGTTCTGCTTTTTCTTAAAAACTAAAAACAAAAAAACAAAAAACAAAACAAAAAATAAAACAAAAAAACTTTGTAAAAACTTTCCTAAAAACAAATCATTTGCCACAGTCTTATCAGTAACAAAAGTACTGTAGTTGGCCCTCACTTCTGAATCAGCTAGGTCATTTTACAACTTTCTTAGGAAAATTAGCCCTGGAAAAGATGTTTGAGTTCATCTTCTTCATCTTACAATTTTAATATCCTATGGCTTCAGGGTATAGAAGGAGTTCTTCAACAGTGCCCTGTTAGTAACCTCAGTGCTACAGCTGCCTTACTTCTCGAACTCTCTCCCTTGGACATTTGGAACCTATATTATTCTGGTTCTCCCACCGTTCTTCTCATTTTGGGGCTAACCTGTTAGCTTTCTTGTTTGTTATGTTCCTTTTACTTTTTCCAAATCTGCATCTGGAATCCTGACTTGCAAATGACTTCTCCTCCTCTATTTGCAAATGCTGGTTAAACTATTGTACTTGCATAACCGCGTCCTTGGCTCTAACCATGTGCTGCGTAGCGACTTTTGCCGCAGGCCTGGGAATACCTTACCTGTAATAACAGTATCTGCCATGTGCCAGTCATGGCCCAAAGCACTTTTCTATGCATTCTGTATATTTACAAAAACTCTGCAAGGCATGAATTATTATGTCTTACAGCTGATGAGGGCGCTCAGACTCAGCTCTTAATATAGCTTATAGGGGCCTAATAGGAGATTTGAAAGCGAAGTCTGTTGGCCTCCATGTTGCAGATGGGAAATGTGGCTTACTCAAGCTGGGACTTTGAGCCACTCCACTTTCTACCTGGAAACCATGCCTTTCTGAAACCAGACTTTTCAGGGGCCTGGGTGGCTTATTTGGTTAAGCATCTGCCTTCAGCTCGGGTATGATCCCTGGGTCTTGGGATGAGCCCTGCTTCTCCCTCTCCCTCTGCTCCTCCCCCAGCTCCCCCACCCCACTCATGCTCGCTTGCTCGCTCTCTCTTAAATAAATAAATAAAATATTTTACAAAAATAAATAAAACCAAACTTCTCAACTGCCACTTGATGACGTATGACGCGCTTTAACATATATTCTCACTGAGCCCACAGAGCCACCTTGTAAAGTAAAATTGAGTGTGAGGAGAAGGAGAAGTTGCGAAGCCGTACAGCTGGTGAGTGATCATAGCAAAACCATAGCGCAGGTAGTTTTCTTCCAATCTCTAGGCAAGTTTTGTTGGACAGGCAGGTCACAATATTTGACATTTCTATATTTTTTTCATTTTACTAACAAATCCTGTATGCATTACTTCATTTGATGGTCGTACCAGTGCCGTCAAAGCTTGTGGTTTATTTTATTTTCCAGATGTGGAAATTGAAGCCCTGGAAAGTTGAGATTGACCCAGAGGCTAACGTGCAGTGCGATCTGCACTACGTAGCACTATTCCCACCATCCCAGCTTTCTACATAAAAAGGGAGATCAAAATACCAGACAGACAAAGCCAAATTAAAGATTTCCATGAGTAGGGTGCCTGAGTGGCTCAGTGGGTTAAGTGTCCAACTCTTGCTGTTGGCTCACGTGTCCTGGATCGATCCCCACCTGGGACTCCGCGCTCAGTGGGGAGTCTGCTTGAGGATTCTCTCTTTCCCTTTTCTTCTGCCCCTCCCTCTGTTCTCGCACATACTCTCTCTCTCTCTCAAATAAATAAATAAATCTTAAAAAAAAAAAAAAAAGATCTGTATGAGTAGGTGCTGGCAGCATGCTGCATGATCGCTGGTGGTCAGTTTAAACTTGAGTTATCCCAAACAAATATTTTTTCTCTAAAACTCTTGTCCAAGTTAGTATTTCCCTGCTGTCCTTTTTCTTTTTTAGTGTATGTGTGTCATGTGCAAGCACAAATCTCTCTTGATTTCATTCAATTGAAGTGAAATTCACATAATACAGAATTAACCATTTAGTTTTAATTTTTTTTCTTTTCTTTTCTTTTTTTTTTTAAAGAGAGAGCACAAGCCAAGGGGGCAGAGGCAGAAGGAAAGGATCTTTTTTTTTTTTAAGATTGATTTATTTATTTTAGAGAGAGCATAGGAGGGAGGGAGAGAGAGAATCTCTAGCAGACTCTGCTTTGAGCATGAAGCCCGACACAGGACTTGATTTTACGACCCTGATATCATGACCTGAGCCAAAACCAAGAGTTGGTCACTTAAATGACTGAGCCACCCAGGCGCCTTAGGAAAGAGAGAATCTTAGGCAGGCTCCACACTCAGCGTGGAGCCCAGCACGGGGCTCGATCTTATAACCCTGAGATCATGACCTGAGCGAAAACCAAGAGTCAGACATTTAACTGACTGAGCCACCCAGGTGCCCCAAAATTAACTATTTTAAAATGTTCTGAGCAGTGACATTTAGTATATATATTCACAATATTGTGACCTCTCTGTAGTTCTAAAAACATTTTCAAAACCCCAAAAGAAAACCCATATCTACGAAGCAGTTACTCCCTGTTCCTTCCTTCGCCCAGCGTCTGGCAACACTGATCTGCTGTCTGTCCATTTACTTATTCTAGATATTCCATATAAGTGAAATCATCCAATATGTGACCTTTTACGTCTGGCTTCTTTTACTTAGTATGCTTTAAAGTTTCATCCAAGTCGTAGCATCTATCAGTACTTCATTCCTTTTAATGACTGAGTAATATTGCACTTTGAGTATTTTATCGATTTTTCCTTTGGTGGACATTTGAGTTGTATCCACCTTTTGGCTCTTATGTATAGTGCTGCTGTGAACATTCAAGTACAAACATTTGAGTACCTGTTTCCAGCTCTTTTGGGTATATTCCTAGAAGTAGAATTGCTGGGTCATATGGTAATTCTGTCTTTAACTTTTTGGGGAACTGCCAAATTGTTTTCCACAGCAGGTGCACCATTTTACATTCCCACCAGCAATGCACAAGGGTTTTAATTTCTCTACCTCCGTTCTTTCCAAACACTTGTTATTTTCCTGTTTTGTTTTGTTTTATAACAGCTATCCTCATGTGTGAGGGGTATCTCATTATAATTTTGATTTGCATTTTCCAAATGGCTCATGTTGAGCATCTTTTCATGTGCTTATTGGCATCTTCTTTGGAGAAATGTCTGATCAACTCCTTTGCCCATTTTTGAATTGTGTTTGTCTTTGATCGTTTGAATTGTAAGAGTTGTAATATAGTCTGGATACTAGGCCTTTATCAGATTTATGATTTGGAAATATTTTCTCCCATCCTGTAGGTTGACATTTCATTTTCTTTACAATGTTTTTTGATACACAAAAGTTTTTAATTGTGGTGCAGTCCTGCTTACCTATTTCTTTCTGTTGCTCATGCTTTTGGTGCCATATCTAAGAATCCATTGTCAAATCCAATTTATGAAGATTTGCCTCTGTGGTTTTTTTTATGAGTTTTGTCATTTTAGCTTGCATATTTAGGTTACTGGTCCATTTTGGGTTAGTTTCTGTGTATTGTAGAGGTAGGGGTGCAACTTGATTCTTTTGCATATGAATGTCTACTTATCCCAGCATCATTTTTTGAAGAGACTATCAAATGGTCTTGGCACCCTTATCGGAGATTAATTGACCATAGATTATGGGTTTTTCTAAACTCTCAATTCTGATTCATTGGTCTCTATGTCTGTCCTTGTGCGGTATTACACTGGGATGATTACTGTAGCTTTTTAATAACTTTTGAAATCCAGAGGTGTGAGTCCTCCAACTTTGTTCTTTTTCGATCTTGTTTTGGCTAGTCAGGGCCCAATGAAATTCATTATGAATTTGAGGATCAGCTTTTCCACTTCTGCAAAAATGGCTGTTGGAATTTTGACAGAGATTGCGTTGAATCTGTAGGTCGCTTTGGGTATAACAGTGTTAAGTCTTTTGTGATGGTTAATTTTGTGTGTCAATCTCATTGGGCTCCAAGGTGCTCAGATATTTGGTTAAGATTTATTCTAGATGTGTCTATAAGGGTGCTTCTGAATAAGCTTAACATTTGAATTGTAGACTGAGTAAAGCAGATTGCCCTCCCTAATGTCTGTGGGCCTCATCCACTCAATTGAAAACCTGGATAGAACAAAAAGGCTGAGTAAGAGGGAATGTCACCTACCTGACTGTTCAGCTGGGCCATTGGTCTTCTTCTGCCATCAGACTGGAACTACATGTCCAGCTCTTCTGGGTTTGCAACTTGCCAACTGAAGATCCGAGGTCTTACAGCCTCCATAATTGCAAGAGCCAATTACTTATAACAACTTACTTCTCCCCCGCCACCTCGACTAGGACTACAGGGTTCATTTACACACACACACACACACACTCTCTCTCTCTCTCTCTCTCCCTGTTGTTCTTTTCTCTGGAGAACCTCAACTAATCCAGTCTTCCGATCCATCAACCTGAATATCTTTCCATTTATTTAGGGTTCCTGTAGCTTTTTTCTCAATGTTTCACACTTTTCAGAGTTCAAGTCTTGGTTAAATTTATTCCTAGGTATTTTATTTTTCCAGATACTATTATAAATGGAAGTGTGTTTTTTTTATTTTCTCTTCAGAGCGTACATTGCTGTTGTATAGAAGCAGCTGATTTTCGAGTGTTGATCTTTTTTTTTAATAATTTTTATTTTGTTATATTAGTCACCATACAGTACATCCCCAGTTTTTGATGCAATGTTCCATGATTCATTATTGCATATAACACCCAGTGCACCATGCAATATGTGCCCTCCTTAATACCCGTCACTGGCCTATCCCAATCCCCCAGCCCTCTCCCCTCTGAAGCCCTCAGTTTGTTTCCCAGAGTCCACAGTCTTTCATGGTTCGAATGTTGATCTTATATCAACTTTGCTGAATGTGTTTATCAGCTCTAGTAACTCTTGTAGATTGTTTGGGGTTTTATATATCCTGTCACCTGTGACTAGAGATAGTTTTACTTTCTCGTTTCCAGTTCGGATGCCTTTTATTTGACTTGCCTGATTGCTCTGGCCAGGACTTCCAGTACACCGGTGAATAGCATTGATGAAGGTGGGCATCCTTGGCTTGATACTTATTTTAGGGGGATGGCTTTTGGTCTTTCACCGTTGAGTGTGATGCTTGCTGTGAGTTTTCATTTTTGTGTTTTGTTGTTTTTTGTTTGTTTTTTAGTAAAGGTGCTTTATCATGTAGAGGAAATTCTCTTCTGTTTCTAGTTTTCTGATTGTTTTCATCATGAAAAGGTGTTGAATTTTGTCAAATGCTTTTCCTACATCAGTCAAGGTGATCAGGTATTTTTTCCCTTCATTCTGGTAGTGTGGCGTATTACATTGGTTGGTTTTCTTGCTGGTGTCCTTTTATGTCCTTGCCAGCAGCATTCTCTCAGGCATCCGGTTTCAAATATTTGACGAAGCGTCACTGTGTGTCCTACCTTTTCATTTCTCTTCTCGGCACCCTCCCTGTCTCATCACACCTGTGTATTCAGTACTCTTCTAAATCATGGTTAAGCTTTCTTTCCCTAGGCTTATCTCCTTTTGAACTAGTTGTTCACATGTGCTAGATTAATCCCCTTAAAGCACCCTTATTTTCCCTCATATTTATGCCCTGCTGAGGGACCTGTGATGATTTTCCATTGTTCATCAGATCAAGTCCAAACTCATGCTGACATTTAGAACCTTTCCTAATCCAGTCCCACACCACCTCTCACGTCCTGCTTATTTATCACAGATAGAAACTGCACACTGAGTCCCACCTAATAATAACTTTTAATTTTACTCTGAGGTCTGTCACACTGTAAGCACGTAAATTTGATTTCCTATATCCTTGCTCTTATTTTCCTGGTTTTTCAACCTTCGCAATATATTGCTAAAAATGGCATTTTCTCTAATTTGTGAAGATGCCTTCCATATGTCCTTATTGTAAAAGCTTCCCAGCCTTCTTTCTTGTATTTAGCTGGGGCATGTCTTCAAAGAAATGAGAAAGTATTGTCTTAATGTGCAACAGTATGAAAAAAGCAAGTTGCAGGACACGATGTTCAGTATGAAAAGATATATTCATGTGCATAGGCCACTTCTGGAAAGATATATCAGAAATTATTAATAGTGGTTACTCCTGGGAAGTGGGACTGAGTTGGACAGAAGAGAGAAATTCCTTTTTGCTCTGTATCCTTTTTTGCTATTGGAATTACTTCGTGCATTTGAAAAAAAAAAAAAAGAAATGAGAAACAATGATTAATTCTTTTTTATTCCTGGCTTTTAATTCCAGTTTCAGTCTCTTCTACGCCGCGTAAGAGTGGCTGCAT
Source organism: Ailuropoda melanoleuca (assembly GCF_002007445.2). Taxonomy (NCBI): domain Eukaryota; kingdom Metazoa; phylum Chordata; class Mammalia; order Carnivora; family Ursidae; genus Ailuropoda; species Ailuropoda melanoleuca. The sequence goes on along the minus strand of NC_048225.1, from coordinate 10,179,550 downwards.
CTTAAAAGCTTTTAATGCCTTTCAAAAACTTTGGGCCATGGGGGGCACCTGGGTGGCACAGCGGTTAAGCGTCTGCCTTCGGCTCAGGAAAACCTTTGGGCCATGGGCACCTGGGTGGCTCAGTTGCATAAGTGTCTGCCTTCTGCTGAGGTCCTGGGATCAAGTCCCCTATCAGGCTTCCCTGCCTGGCCGGGGTGGGGGTGGGGGGCCCTGCTACTCCCTCTCCCTCTGCCTGCCGCTGTCCCTGTTTGTGTGTGCTCTCTCTCTGTCAAATAAATAAATAAAATCTTTAATAAAACAAAACTTTGGGCCAGTTGATGAACTGAAACAATCCTTTGCACCATTTTACCTACTTTTCGCATCATTGCAGTAAGTTATCAAGTAGCCCTATTTCAGCTGGTTTAGTTTAACCCACCAAAAACTGCTGTCTGTCATTTTTAGGGAGTCCAATCCTTATGGCATGTTGTGAGTAAATTGGAGTTGTTATAATAGACGTGGATTTTTGCTAGAGGGAAAACCAAGAAAGCACGAGGGACTTCTGTGGCCAGGTCCTTGTTTTGTGGGAGGTGGGAAGGTCTGTGGCAGTCTCTGAATTCATTTAAGACCCTGATGTCCAGACTGGATTTCTGGAGTTGCTGCTGTATATTTTCTTTGATTCCTAAAGCGCTTCTTTTGCTTTCCTTGGGTACTTAAGTTCATTTTAAAATTGGAAAAGCCAATCTTTAATTTTGGTGGGAATTCTATTGGGCACACTTACGAAGGACTTTGGTACTTCTTTGGCATAGAAGAGTATTTATCCGCTATTCACTTAGTTTCAAATTTAGAAATGTCTTTGGAAGAGTAGACAGTTGAGATCAGGAAATGCGTGTGTCAGAATTATAATAGCATCCCTGTTTGAAGGAATGGAATAGTCTAGAAAGCTCCTCACTGTCATGCTAAACTGGGTGTTTTAAAGATAAAACTCTTAATTAGTAATCTCACAAATTGGCCTCATCGATCAAAGAGAGTTTGATTTTAGTTGCAGTAGGATTCGACCAGTTAGTGTTTATTATAAAAACTTAATACCTTAACGTTTTTGTTATGTGAATAGTCCTGTTCATGGCTTATTGTGAGATGAATGTCTTTGCTTTAAGAGAAGTGGACTGGATTGGACCAAAATCACCGAGTAGCTGAGGTCAGAAAGCTTGAGTTTCTTCTTTCTAGAGATTTGTGTGTACCTGTCTTTCTTCACTGCCTCTGGGCAAGAAAAGAGAATCCTTTCTGTTTTATGAAAACAATGTGAATTTAGCCAAGGAAATGCAAACCTGTTGGCTCTTGCCAGTTATTTGACTTCATTATGCCTGGAGCACAGGCTTTGTCTTGTCTCATGTTGGGTGTGTACTATGAATATGTAGCCTCGTAGTTATGGTGAAGTTAATATTTAAATCAGCTTCTTGTGAAGTACCCAGAAAAACTGAGTTAGTAATACAGTAGGCCTCTAATAAGGTTAATATGTCTCTTACAGTAGAATTAATACTTAATATAGGGCACTTTTTAGGATTTGGGTTGAGGGTACTACAGAGAAAATGGGTTTGGCTAAACATTCATGAGAGTGAGTCTCATCGTAGCAGTTATTTGTATGTGTCTGTAGCATGGCTTAATCCTTGTGAAATTTATTCAGGCTCATAATAGTTGCCTTTGATTTGTCTTTTTGAAAAAAATATTTTATTTATTTATTTACTTGAGAGGGGGAAGGGTGGGGAGAGAGAGATAGTGTGCACTCTCAGAAGCAGAGGGTGAGAGAACTCCAAGCAGACTCCAAGCTGAGTGCAGAGCCCGGTGGAGGGCTCCATCTCATGACCCCAAGATCATGACCCGAGCCAAAATCAAGAGTCGACACTTAACGGACTGAGCCACCCAGGTGTTCCCTGATTTGTCTTCTAATTCAAGACATTTGATGACAAGACAGGTTTTGTAAGCTCTAGTTTCCTGATCTGCACGATGAAGTTGATGATTCCTACCTTTTAGGGTTGTTCTAAAGGTTACAAGTATGCGGGGGCAACGAAGGTTCCTGTTACAAAGAAGGTGTTTGTATGTTTGTCCCAACTGTTGCCGGCATTGTCCTTCAAATTAGATAGTATGTTGTATGTTTCTTGCCTTTACGTGGGCAAGAATTTCACATTTGAAACTATTAGAGAACCGCATGATGAGAAATGCCAGGTAAAGACGGGGAAGTCCCTTTCATTCACAAGCTCATTCGTTCCCTCAATATGGGAGGTTAGAAAGGGAGAGAATAGTGTGGACCAGAGTTCTTGGGGACGACTTTAAGGAGGAGATAACATGAATATAGCCCTTGACTCTAGGTTGCCAGAATGTCGGAGGCATTCCTGGAGGTAATAAAAGTAACACTTGAAGACCTGAGAGAGGATGTATTTGTGATGTAGGGAACCAGGAGGAGAAAAGGTTGAGCAGTTAAGCGTAGAATCAGATAATAGTCTTTGAATAGCAAAATCAGGAATTTGGATTTGAGGGGCACCTGGGTGGCACAGTCGTTGGGCGTCTGCCTTTGGCTCAGGGCGTGATCCCAACATTCTGGGATCGAGCCCCACATCAGGCTTCTCTGCTGGGAGCCTGCTTCTTCCTCTCCCACTCCCCCTGCTTGTGTTTCCTCTCTTGCTGGCTATCTCTCTTTGTCAAATAAATAAATAAAATCTTAGGAAAAAAAAAAGGAATTTGGATTTGAATTAACATGTAGAGTATTATTCTTGGAATTGTACAAAATGATTTTATGTAGTTGTCATCTCCGCCCATGAGCTTTTAAAAAAGGGAAACTAAGAGTTTATTTTCTTTCCCTGTATTATTCTAGATGTATTAATGTTTGCCTGCTTATCTGTTCCGAAGTGGAGAAAGGGGAGTGGAGCTTGGATCCACGGCCAAATATAATGATTGGTGAATTGTTTAATATTTGAATACCCTATTTCATTGATTCATATTTATCTGGCATTCTGAGGTCTCTGAAATTGAGATGCTCCTTCCATTTACTGCCTCCAAGTAGCAGAGGTGATGTGCTTAATCACTGTCTGCACGTGTGTGGGCTTGCTCGTAGCTGTTCCTACTGTCGTGACAGTTGAGTTATATGGGCTGTTGGTACCACATAGCTAGTTTACTTTTCACTTTAAAAGATCACACTGTGATTCAACATTTAAGTGGGAAAAAAAAAACTGGATGAAGAGAGGCATAGAAACAGAACAGCAGGGTGTAAATTTGATTTTATGTGAGGCAAAATATCTGTCGCTGGATGAATGAGCGCAGTTTCAAATTTTCTTGCAAAACTACAATCAAGTGTTTTATGGGACCTGAGGAAGGAAGATAGCCCAGGTATATTAGGTTCTGTTACTGAGCAACATGCAAAAGAACTGCTTGTCACGGGCCAGGCCGTGCACCTGGACACAGGGGAAAGTGCTGCAGTTCGCAACAGAGGGAAGAAATGTTAGAGCTGCGGGAAGCTGGTGTGGCTCCTAGGACCATCACGAAGGCATCCTGTCCTAGTTTGAGTGGGCAACCGTTTCTCTCCTTAGTGGCGCGTAAAGTAAGTGTGCTCTTGATAACTAATGGCACCTCGGATTCAGTCAGAAATAGTGCTTACCTCAGATACAGGCCTTTCCTGACAGCGGCTTTGGAACTGACTGTACCACGACGTGATCACAGTCGTGATTGTGATCACAGGGATCTTGGGAAGATGCAGACACCACGGTCAAAATACAAGAATAGAGTAATTGCCTGGCTTTGCATGAAATAGGTATGCTTGCCCGTTTTTCTTGTCTTCTCAGGTGCGGCCCGGCATAGAGTGCAGACTGGAGGCAGGCAGCCCTTCACTAGCAGTAACCGTAGCCTCCCCAGGCCTGCTCTCTGTCACACGGGCCTAGCACCTCTCCCAGCTTTGTTACAAAGGCAAAATTAGTTAAATTAGTTAATACAAATGAAGTGTTTATAACAACACCTGGCTGAAAGTAAGCAGTGTGTGTTAGCTGCTATTTTTGACTGGCATTATTTTCTGTGAACCCTAAGTGTCAGTTGGTACACAGAGTAGTTTGAGGTGAAGGTGTGATTGTCAATCCCGTTGCTACCTTGTTGGCTCCAGTTTAGGGCTAATAACACTGCCCACTTCCTCTTCTCAATTATAGATGGTCCCCGACTTAGGATAGTTCGACTTTACAGTGGTGTGGAAGTGATATGCATTCAGTAGACACCATACCCTGCATTTAAAAGTTTGATCTTTCCTCAGGCTAGCACTGTGTGACATGCTTCTCTCTGGTGACGCTGGGCAGGGCCAGTCAGCCACGCCATCTTGGGGGTCAGCAACCAAGACACTTACAACCCTTCTGCACCCTTTCAGCCATTCTGGTTTTCACTTTGAGAACAGTATTCGATACATTGCATGAGATATTCAATGCTTTATTATAAAGTACGCTTTGTGTTAGATGCCTTTCTTCCACTGTAGCCTAATGTAAGTGTTCCAAGCACATCTAAGGTCAGCGAGGTGAGCTATGCTGTTTGGTAGGTTAGGTGTATTCCGTGCATTTTCCACTTAATGATATTTTCAACTTACAATGAATTTACTGGCATGTGACCCCACCATAAGTTGAGGAAGATCTGCATTATCCCACCCTTTCTAGGGCATATTGATTTTTATTTTTTAGAAAATTTCGTATGATTGAGATATAAGGATTCACACACTTTTACACAGTAAAATAAAATGGATTTAGAATTAGTTTGGGGAAGAAAAACCTTTTTATTTTTTTTAATTTTTTTTAAAAGATTATTTATTTATTTATTTGACAGAGATAGAGACAGCCAGCGAGAGAGGGAACACAAGCAGGGGGAGTGGGAGAGGAAGAAGCAGGCTCATAGCGGAGGAGCCTGATGTGGGGCCTGATCCCATAACGCCGGGATCACGACCTGAGCTGAAGGCAGACGCTCAACCTCTGTGCCACCCAGGCGCCCCTATTTTTTATTTTTTAAAGTTTTTTTTTTTAATTTATTCTTTCTAGAGAGAGCACACACAGGGGGAGGGGCAGAGGGAGAGGGATAGTCTTAGGCAGACTCTATGCTGAGCGCAAAACATGACTTGAGGCTCACTGTCACGACCCTGAAATCATGACCTGAGCTGAAATCAAGAGTCGGAGGCTTAACTGACTGAACCACCCGTGTGCCCCGAAAAAACCCTTTCTAATACATTATTCTTCTAAAAATCCCATGCTTGTGTTTCCAGCATTTGCCAAGGCTAAATCTGGACACCATTTAGTCTGATAGCACTCTCCCAGTATACAGGCAATGACTGCCTTTGACAAGACTCATACCCTCCAAGACTGCTGGACTCAGCAGGGTTGGGTTCCATTTCTAGCCTATGACCGTGGCCCATGACTAGAGCAGAAAGGCTGTTGATGCTTTTCTGAGCACTGTGCAGGGCTGTTTCAGTTAGTTATTTCTAGTTGTGTGATATTTAAGTGTTGCGTTGGGCCCTCAGCTGTTGAAAAACATAGGATCCTATTTCTGTTACAGCTGACAGTGAACATAAACGGTCTCTTGGAGACTTATTACGAACTGAAAGATAGTTGATGGGAATCGTCAAGTATTGAATTGGGGCTTAATTCTAGAATAACCTTAGGAATGATTTCTTCTCGCTGAATTAAATTTGAACTGTTTCTTTTTCTTTCTTTTTTTTTTTAAGATTTTATTTATTTATTTGAGAGCATAAGCAGGGGAAAGAGCAGAGGGAGAGGGAGAAGCAGGCTCTCCACTGATCAGGGAGCCCAACTCAGGGCTCCATCCTAGGACCCCGAGATCATGACCTGAGCTGAAGGCAGACCCTTAAGTGACTGAGCCACCCAGGTGCCCCTGAAGTATTTCGCTTTCAATAATCATCTAAAAGAATTGGGCCAACCAGTTCCTTATATTGAGCTTGCTTGTAAAAATTAGGTGTTTTGTGTTAACTTTCGTCTTTGTGCAAAACAGGGTAAAATGTTCCGGTGAAGACTTGAAAGCTGCAAAGGGATTATAAACTAATCTTGTGGTAGCTGAAAGTTAACAAGATAGGTTTTTCCATGATTCAGATTAATGAAGGGAAAGCATTCCGTAGTTTATTCCCTCTGGCATTTTATGTATAATTCAGAAAATCTTAGTTTCGTCTCTACTTCTTTTTAAGCAATCAAACCTGTAGTTTTAAATATGATGGTGGTGGTATCATTTGTTAATTACGTGATTGGAAATGTATTGTCAGTGAAAAATGACACACAAAAATGGCATGTGCAGTGAGGCTTAAAATAGCACATCTTCACATCCATGCAAATTCCCTGGACTCCGTATATGACCTAGTTATGTATTACTCACAGAAAGAAAAACCTCGGGCACTTTCAGCTACTATGAGAGCTAGATATTACATTGAAGTGTTTTATATACTTAATAGTTTTATTGTTTACTCATAATTTTTCCACAAGTGCCGAAAGCATTTTTCATGATTAAGCTTTTAAAAGAGTAATAGATTTGGCATTTTTATTTTATTTGTTTATATATTTATTTTTAAAGATTTTATTTATTTGTTTATTTGAAAGAACACATAACCGCAGGTGGGGGGGTGAGGGGGAGAGGGAGAGAGAATCCCGAGCAGACTCTGTGCCGAGTGTGGAGCCCGACATGGGGCTCGATCCCACAACCCCGAGATCATGACCCAAGCTGAAACCAAGAGCCAGAGAGTCTCAACCAACTGAGCCACTCAGGAGTCCCAAGATTTGGCATTTCAGAATGTGTCTGACAGTCAGTACCTTCTTGTTTGGAGCTTTTTGGTTTCTTAAAGTAAAATACACACGTCTCAAACCTGATTATCCGGGTTGCTTGTTCATAAATTCTTTAAATGTCTCCAGCTTTTTACTTTGTGACTGACCTGTCTGTGGTTTTTTGTTTCTCAAATATAGAGCTGCCAAATGCTGTTAAACCAACTAAGAGAAATCACAGGCATTCAGGACCCTTCCTTTCTTCATGAAGCTCTGAAGGTTAGTTTCAAGGCTGCTGTTAGTCAACAGGCTTTAAAACAGTTGTCCATATCATAGTTATGTCAGGTCAAGCTATTTTTATGCCAAAATGAAAGTGCATATAGGGACAGGAGTTCTACAGGTCAGATGACCCAGTATCTTCAATATGTAAATTATGAAGTTGGGGATGGGGGAGACTCAACTGGGGGGGACCCTCCAGGGCAAAAGAGATTTAAGAAATGCATCAGCCAATTGCATTGTGTAGCTTTTATGTGGATCCTGGTTCACACACACTAAAAAATTCTTCGAGTTAGGCAGGTTTGAACTGGTGATTTGATATTAAAACATTTGTTACTATTAAGGTGTGGTAATAGCATTGTAGGTTATATTTTTGAAAAGATACCTTCTGATGTACTGATAAGTTGCTTAGGATTTGCTTCAAAATGTCTGAAAGAGGTTAGGCAGGTTAGGTATGATGGAGCATGACTTGATAATTGTTGAAGCTGAGTGATGGGTCCTGGGGTTCAGCTATACATTCCCTCTGCCTCTACCACTGTATAAGTTAGAAAGTTTTCCTAATAAAAAGTTAAAAACAAACAGAAATATGGTCACCACTATAGTATATGGTAACTGCTTGGCATGTTTATTGTAGAGGCTGACTTCATTTAGAATCTCTGTTTTCATTGTCCAGCCCCCTTATGACACATCATGCCTTAGCTAGTCTGTGAAATCGGGCATAGTAGCGTCCAGAGCAGTGAGAATAGATCTCAGCAAGATTTCATTCTTGTTTGCGTGTGGTGGGAAATCAGAACACGGCGGCTCCCCTCCCGTAACCAAGAGTTTGTTAGATGCTTTGAGCATGGTATACTCACTATCTTCCACCATACTATCTTTCTTCTCCTTTCTACCCTAAAATTATGCCCTGACTTACTCAGAATGTCACCAGGGTAGTAAGGCGTTAAACCAAAAAACTAACTCACTATTTATTTTAAATGCTATGATGCTTTACTTTTGAAATCTCTGGGGTTTTTTTCCTTTCTTTAGGCCAGTAATGGTGACATCACCCAGGCAGTCAGCCTTCTCACTGAGGAAAGAGTTAAAGAGCCCAGTCAAGACACCACTGCTACAGAACCATCTGAAGTTGAGGGCAGCGCGGCCAGCAAAGAAGTTTTAGCAAGTAAGTGTGTGCTGTCTTGGTCCTGCTGTGAACTAGCAGAAAATAGGTGAGTTTCCTTCAGTCACATCAACCCTTTTGGAATAGTGCTAATAATAGCTAATTATTGAACCATCACTATGTGCCAGGCCTAATTCTAAGCAATTACATGGATTCATTCATTCATTCACTCACTCATTCATTCTGCATTTACTTAACGAGCACCTACTGTGTGCCAAGCACTCTTTTAAGCACTGGAAATAAACAGAAGAATAAGAATCCTTGCCTTCATGTAGCTTACTTTCTTGTGGGGGAGATCAACAAGTTGATGAGTAAATTATATAGCATATTAGAAAGGTAAGTACTGTAGAGAAAAGTAAAGGATGGAATGAAAGAAATGAGAAAAGGAGCACTGGGGATTGGATTTTTACTAGGTGGAGAAGATGAAAGGGAGGTGAGGGAGTCAATGAGGTCTTAAGATGGGGATGTACACCATCTGCTCAAAGACAGCAGGGAGGCCGGAGGTGAGGCTTTAGTGGGTGAGAGGTGAGGCCGTGGAGGGACCAGGAGGCAGGTCCTGCAGAGACTTCCTGCCTGCTTGGCTTTTTCTTTAGCTAGAGGCTAGCCAGCGGAGAGCTTGGAGCAGAGGAATGATGTCCACTGGTTTCCATTTCCTAAAGGTCATTCTGACAGCTCTGTTAAGAACAGAATTGTAGGGGGAGGTAGTGAGCATGGGTCAGAACAGGGAGCCCCAGGTTCTGGTGGCATGGGCCAGCGGGTAGTAGAGGGAGGGTGAGGAGCACCTGCTGAGTGGGATTTGCTGAGAGCAGAGATAAGGGGTGTAAAAGAGAGAGGACTTAAAGGTAGCTCCAGGTTTTTTTCCCAAGCCGCGAAAATGCTGGAGTTGCACTAAGCGCCCTGGGAATGACTGCCCCTAGAGCAGATGAAAGTGCTGAGTTTCAGGTGGAATGTCGCAAAGGCAGTGAGGGTCCAAGCGTGTGGCTCAGGGGAGAGATCCGGCTGTAGAGAGAGAAAACTTGGACTTGTAAACCTGTGAATGGGATGTGAAGTTAGGGGACCAGGTGAGCTTTCCAAGGGGTTGGGGTGCACAGAAGGGAACAGGTTCAGTGACTAAGCGGTGGACACTCCCAGTGCTCAGAGGCTGGGGCGGGTGAATATTTTCCAGGAATGTTGGAGGAAGACCAGGAGAACTGGGAGGATGGGACTCTGGAAGCTAAGGAGGCTTCCTGGGGGAGGGAACCATCAACTAGGGCAGATGGAGTTAATGGATATTTGGACTTTTTGCAGTTTCGAGCTATTCTGAGTAATACTCTTATGAATATCCTTGTATATATCTTTCAGTGCAAATAATGACTCTTTTCAGTCAATGTTTTTGTTTTTTTGAAGACTTATTTTAGAGAGCGAGAGAGAGTGTGAGAGTGCTGGGGGGAGGGGCAGAAGGAGAGGGAGAGAGAATCCCAAGCAGACTCCACGCTGAGCGTGGAGCCCAACATGGGGCTCGATCTCACAACCCTGAGGTTATGACCTGAGCCGAAATCAAGAGTTAGACACTTAACCAACTGTGTCACTCAGGTGCCCCCAAATTTTTCTTTTTAAAACTCATTCTTATTGAAGGTTATAAATAGTTCCTTTACTTTCACTGGCGTGTAGTATTTTGTGGTCTGAATATACCACAGTTTATGTATTTGTTTACTGACTTGGGGTTGTTTCCTTTTCTTTTTTATTTATTTATTTTTTTTGCTATTATAAACAAGGCTGCTGTGAGTTATTTGATTTGTGTTTCTACTAAATGGGTGTAAGAGTTTCTTTAAGTGTATATATATATGAGTGTAATTGGTGGGTAATAAAATACACTAGTCTTCAATTTTATAGGCAATATTTTCCAAAATGATTTTTTAACTATTTATTAAATTCCCACTCACAGGATTTGGGGATAGCTCTTCTTCTCAAAGTTGTTAGATTATAAAATTGTTGCCCATATTTTTGACAAAAAATATCAAAATATGTTGTTTTCAGTGAGAATTTTTTTTACATCTGTAATGAGATTAAACATCTTTTTCCTTTTGACCATTCATGTTTCCTTATAAGTGAAATTTCTTTGTGTCTTCTTCCTCAATTTTTCTGTCTTTTTCTGATTTATTTATGATATTATCTTATTGATAAACTTATTCATGATACATTTCTTGATACTGACCTTATATATGTTTGATATTAACCCACCATTTAAGATTTATGTGTTGCAGACATTTTTTCCCTATTGGTGACTTGTTTTCACACTGTGGTGATGAACTAGACAGCTAAATTTTATTATAGTTGCATTTATTGGTCTTTTTCTGTGATTTGTGTTTTTTGTTAAGAACTCCTTCTATGCCCTGAAGTCATAGGGTATTAAAATTGTGATGTTTTGCTTTTCACATTCTTTAATTCATCTGAAGTGGATTTTGGGGGAAGGGGCAAGGCATAAGGTAAGGATACAGTTCAATTCCTCGCCACTCTCTGGCCCCATACAGCTACACAGTTATCCTAGTATTAAAGGATACTTTTATTAAAAGTCTTTACTTACTGATCTGCAATATCAGCTCTGTGTTAAATTGGATTTTCATGTTTCCCATTCTATTTTACTAAGTATTTGTTTTTAATTCTTTTTTTTTTTTGAAGATTTTATTTATTTATTCAACAGAGACAGAGACAGCCAGCGAGAGAGGGAACACAAGCAGGGGGAGTGGGAGAGGAAAGCAGGCTCATAGCAGAGGAGCCTGATGTGGGGGCTCGATCCCATAACACCGGGATCACGCCCTGAGCCGAAGGCAGACACTTAACCGCTGTGCCACCCAGGCGCCCCTGTTTTTGATTCTTTAGAATATATACCCATGAATGGAATTACTGGGTCATGTAACAATCCTGTATTTAACTTTTTTTTTTAAGATTTTATTTATTTGAGAGAGAGAGAGAGGGCACATGCTTGCACACAAGCCGGGGGAGGGGCAGAGGGAGAGGAGGAAGCTGACTTCCCTCTGAGTGCAGAGCCTGATGTGGGGGCTCAATCCCAGGACCCTGAGATCATGACCTAAGCTGAAGGCAGATGCTTAACTGACCGAGCCACCCAGGTGCCTGTAACCTTGTTTTAATATTTCTAAAAGAGGACTGTTTTCATAGCTGCAACATTACCACATTTTAAAAATTAGTAATTCCTTAATTTCACTCAAATACCATTGTAGAAGTCTCCCTGATCGACTCATTAGCAATATATTTGCAATTGGTTTCTGAAAATAATGATCCAGATGACATTAAAACGTTAAGTATGTTTGAATGTCTTTCAAGACACTTTATGTCCCCCTCTCTTTTTTTCTTGTACTTTAAGGTCCAAAGAAATCAAGTCCTTTCTTTTCTCAGATTTCACATGTTCTGAAATTTGCTGATTTCATTTCTGTGGTACCTTTCAATGGGTTTTTCGGTCCCCTGTCTTTCCTAGAGACTTAGATGCTTAATTGGCATGACTGTGTCATAGGTAGTGTCGTGTGTATAGTGTATCTTCTGTTTTGTCATATCGAAGAAGCAGCTAATGTCCCATTGCCCTTTTTGTGTTATTAAGATTGTTAGTGTGTTCAGAATATTATCAGCCTGATTCATTTATTATAAAATCCCCCACTTAGTGTTTTCTGCTGCCCCTGGTGATTGTTGCTGCGATTCTTTAATTTTATTGGAGATCTCGTAATTTATTAGTTGGGATTCTTTTCTTTCTTTTTTTTTTTTTTAGTTGTTAGAAACACATAACGTAAAATTTGTCATCTTAACCATTTTTAAATGTACAGTTCAGTAGTGTTACATATGTTCGTTTTGTCGTGAAACAGATCTCCAGAACTTTTTCATCTTGCAAAACAGAAGTCTGTATCCACTCAACAATAATTCTCCATTCCCCCTCCCTTCAGCTCCTGGCAGCCACTGTCCTACTTTCTACAGTTTTGACTGCTCTGAGTACCTCCTGAAGTGGAATCCCACAGTATTTGTCCTTTGGTGACTAGCGTACTTCACGCAGCATAATGTCCTCAAGGTTCATGTTGTTGCCCGTGTCAGAATTTCCTCCCTGTTTAGGGCCGAGTCACTCTCTGTTGTATCTGAAGACTGCATTTTGTTTACCCATTTATTCGGGGGTGGGTATTTGGGCTGCTTTCACTGCTTGGCTGTTGTGAATAGTGCTTCTGTGGACATGGATGTACAAATATCTCTTCGAGACCCTGCTTTCAGTTCTTTTGGATGCATACGCAGAAGTGAGATTGCTGGCTTATGTGGTAGCTCTATTTTTATTTCTTTGACGAACTTCTGTTCGTCAGTTAGCAGTTGCTGCACCATTTTACATCTCACCAACGGTGCACAAGCGTTCCAGAAGTCTCATCACATATTCACCAACACTTATTATTCTTTGTGGGTTTTTGTTTTTTTTTTAATACTCATCCTGATGAGTTTGAGGTGATACCTCACTGTAGTTTTAATTTGCATTTCCTTAATGGCTAATGAGTTTGAGCATCTTTACATGTACTTATTGGCCATCTGTGTATCTTCTGTGGAGAAACGTCTCTACAGATTCTTTGCCTGTTTTTAATATTGGGCTATTTGTTTTTTTATTATTTTGTTGCAGGAGTTTTTTAAATATATTCCATATATATAGGTGTCTTAGCAGATATGTGATTTGTGAAAACGTTTTCCCATTCTGTGAGTTGTCTTTTCATTTTCTCGATGGTGTCCTTTGAAGCCTAAAGGTTTTTCATTTTGATGATATCAAATGGATCTGCTTTTTCTTTGGTTGCTTATGCTTTGGGTGTCATCATCATCTCTAAGACACCATTGCCTAATCCAAGGTCATGAAAATGTATGCCTGTGTTTTCCTCTAAGAGTTGATCTTGAAGGCCTGATGCACTTTGAGTTCATTTTTGTAAAGGGTGTGAGGTAGGAGATAAAAGTCACTGTTCTGCATGTAGGTATGCAGTTGTCCCAGTACCATTAGTTGAGGAGATATTTTTTCCCTGTTGAATTGTCTTGCCACTTGTGTCAAAAAATAAATTGACTGTTGGGGGCGCCCATGTGTCTCAGTCGGTTGAGTGTCTGACTCTTGATCTCAGCTCCAGTCTCAATCTCAGGGTCATGAGTTCAAGCTCCACATTGGGCTCCATGCTGGGCTGGGAGTCTACATTAAAAAAAAAAAAATCAATTGACCATAAATGGGAGCTTTTATTTCTGGTCTCTCAATTCTTTTTTTCCATTGCTCTATATGCCTTTTCTATTGCCAGTAGCATACACCCTTGATTACGACAGTTTTGTGTTCTTTGTGGGTTTTTTTTCCTTTTTTTCTTTTTTTTTTTAAAGATTTTATTTATTTATTTGACAGAGATAGAGACAGCCAGCGAGAGAGAACACAAGCAGGGGGAGTGGGAGAGGAAGAAGCAGGCTCACAGCAGAGGAGCCTGATGTGGGGCTCGATCCCACAACGCCGGGATCACGCCCTGAGCTGAAGGCAGACGCTTAACTGCTGTGCCACCCAGGAGCCCCGGTTTTTTTTCCTTTTTAAATTAAATGTCCTTCATTGCTCATATGTAGAAGTTCACTTAACTTTAGTACATTGATCTCTTATCTAATCACCTCTTTTTAATTATAACTATTTTCTGTAGATTATTTTGGTTTCCCTCATAGGTGATTATTATCTGTGAATCGTGACAGCTGTGTTTCTTATTTTCCAGTCCTTATATTGTTTCTTTCTTTTTTTAATGTTATTTATTTATTTCAGAAAGAGAGAGTAAGGGGAGGGGCAGAGGGAGAGGGAGAGAGAGAATCTCAGGCATACTCCCCACTGAGCATGGAGCCCGATGTGGGGCTCGATCCCATGACCCCGAGAGCACGACCTGAACCAATACCAAGAATTGGCTGCTCAACTGACTGAGCTACCCAGGTGCCCCTAGTTTCTTTTATTTTCTTTAAACTGGCCAGAATATTCAGAACCATGGTGAATAGAAGTCCTGATGGTAGACATTTTTGTCTTAGTCTTGATTTTAAAATAAATGTGTTTTACATTTCACAATTAAGTATAAAGTTTGCTGCAGGCTTTTCATGGCTACTCTTTCTCAGCCTAAGAATATTCTCTTTTCTTCTCAGTTGGCTTGGGGTTTTTATTCCTGAATAGTGGTTGAATGTTGTTATTTAATACTTTTTCTGTATCTACTGAGATGATGATTCCTTCAAGTGTATTCCGCTCGTCTATTTTCTCATGTTAACTCAGTATTTCATTCTGCAGTTAACTCCACTTGGTCCTAATATTAGATTTTGGGGGATACATTTTTGGATTTCATTTGTGAATACCTTGTTTCTTTTTTTTACACCTGTGACTGTGTGTGTTTGTTGTTTTTCCTTTCTTACTATTCTTGGCTGGTTTGGGCTATACCTAGCTGTTATGCTGGCTCCATAAAATGGATTGGGGAGTATGTCCTCTGTTCTCCAGAAGAGTTTGTGTGAGATTGAAAATATCTATACCTTGAGTGTTCGATATTTAGCTGATGTTTCATAACAGGTAGAGACAACTTGACCTGCAGAGACGGGATGTATTTTTTACTCTGTGGAATAAGACTGCAGAAGCGGGTATTCACTGCACTTTCATGGCTCATTGGCTCATCTTAAGGTACCATATTGCTGTGAATTACTCATGTGGCTCTGGCACAGAGTAATAAAGTTGTCCCACAGATGAGCCATTGTAGTGAGAGCTAGGGATCATATCGAGTTTTGTGAATGCTTTTTTTTTTTTTAAAGGTTTTATTTATTTATTCGACAGAGATAGAGACAGCCAGCGAGAGAGGGAACACAAGCAGGGGAGTGCGAGAGGAAGAAGCAGGCTCATAGCAGAGGAGCCCGATGTTGGGGCTCGATCCCATAACGCCGGGATTACGCCCTGAGCCGAAGGCAGACGCTTAACCGCTGTGCCACCCAGGCGCCCCCGTGAACGCTTTTGCCTTTTTTCCTACCAAACAGCCAGAAGGGCATTGTTTCCTACATGTGGACTTATTAAATCTCTGTTTATCTTACAGAAGTGATAGACCTTACCCATGATAACAAAGATGATCTTCAAGCTGCCATTGCTTTGAGTCTCCTGGAATCCCCCAAAATTCAAGCTGATGGAAGAGATCTGAACAGGTATTGATGTAATTTGTCCTCTTCGCTCCCTACACTCGTGTGTAGGTCGAAGGCAGTAATAGCTTGGATACCACTGAGGGACCGTTCTGCCAAGCTCTTTTAATTGCATCCAAATGAAAATTTTTTTTAGGAGAAAATTTAAATTCACATTAGCTTACTTACTCTTTGATTTACTTTTTGACAAAGCCAAATATGATAAGGGTCTTCCAGTAGCTGTGGTCTTTGAGTAGAAGCCTGCAGGCTTCTGTAGTTTACAGTTGCTGGGGGGAGACACCCCATCCTCGTGCAAGCATCTGGCAGTACATATTCCCTTTATCAACCCGGTGCCTTTATAAACTTCGACGGTCGTGTTGTCACCTCTTTGAAAATGAAAGTTATCACTCAACTACCCCGTCTCAGGAGTGACCAGGGATATCTTTCTTGAATTGGTGCTAATTTGGTGATTGTCTGGTATTGCTCGTAAACATACAGTTCCAGTGGTGGCCAGTCCCTTTCCGGACACGTTTATTTCCTCACACCACTGAGTTGTTTCTTTCAGGGAAACATAGGGCCAGATTTTGTGTGCTAGGCTATTGAAAGGCTCTTACCATTAGCAAGAGTGTCTCTCTTGCCTTTTTCCATGCAAGGTCTGAGATAGGGCATTGTTGTTGAAATCTAAAACTTGTAATACAGTAGCCATAAATAGTCTTGAACATCAGCTTGGTTCCATCATGAACCTTGTAAGTAATCATCTCTGATGGAAGGACTAACGTCTATGTCTAAATCTTACTTTTCACTTGCATTATAGTTTTATAATTACTGTATAGCCTGCGATGACCCAGTAAATAGTTTATCTGGCACTTTGGATTATCTCTGAACGATTACCAGCATTCTCCGTGTCGAATACGTTGTTCCTTAACTCTTTCCTTGCTGGATACATGGTGTGTTGGCACCATACAGGATGCACGAGGCAGCCTCCGCAGAAAATAAACGCTCCAAGAGAAAACGCTGTGAAGTCTGGGGAGAAAATCCCAATCCTAATGACTGGAGAAGAGTCGATGGGTGGCCGGTTGGGCTGAAGAATGTTGGCAATACATGTTGGTTTAGTGCCGTTATTCAGGTATGATATTTTTTTTTAAGATTTTATTTATTTATTTGAAAGAGAGAAACAGATCACAAGCAGGAGGAGTGGCAGGCAGAGGGAGAAGCAGACTCCTCACGGACTAGGGAGCCCTTCTTGGGGCTTAGTCCCAGGACCATCATGACCTGAGCCAAAGTCAGACACTTAACTGACTGAGCCACTCAGGTGCCCCTTAGGTCTGATATTTTTAAGAGACAACTGTGTCTTCTGGAAACTTTGTAATTTATTAAACTGAAATGTGAGGAACATAGCTTAAAAATGGAAACAGATATATAAGACTGGGGTGTTTTATTTTCCCCATGGCGTTATTGTGTTTTGGTTGCTTTCCCGTGTTTGGATTTAGGTGTCCAAATTGGGCAATACTAAAAACAAAATATCCTGTGGTTGCAAATATGGTTGTAAAGATGTTAAATAGGTGTTTTGGATCCCCATTTCCTGAATCACATGTTGGAGCAGAGCCAGAGTTAATAAGGAGAAAGCATTTGTTGGGAGGCTGTCAGAGATATCCAGGCAGGGAATGATGGTGGCCTGGAATAGAGAAACTGCATAAGCTTTGGAAGGAGAGAAGTACAAGCAGTCTAGAGCTGGGCAGGAGATCAGATCTACAGGACTTGGTAGAGCAGTTGGATATAGAGTTGAGAGTTGAGAAAGATTCCAAGGTTTCTAGCTTGAGGAACCAGGTTGATGACAGTGTCATTTGATGCTGGAAGAAGCATGTTTGGGTGTGTGTGAACAGTGGGATCTCAGTTCAGTTTTACCCATGCTGAGTTTAAGGTGCCACATGAAGAAACATGACTCTGTAGTTTGGTAAAAAGATCCAGGCTACAGATGCAGCTCAGAGAGTCAGTAGCATATAGACAGTGATAAAGCCGAGGGAGTGGATGCATTCCCCTAAGAGACTGTTGGCTTTCTAGAAGTACCTCGCACACATCTTAAACCTGGCCCGGCCCCAGTGGAGCACTTGGTCCTGCCCCTCCGGTGTTCCCCTTCGTGGTACTTGACATCTGCCCAGCTGCTCAGCCAGAAATGGAGACCTCCCTTTCCACACGTAGGATCCAGATTCATTCTGCTTACTGTGTGCCTGGCATGACGTTCGCACCGGGGAAACAGCAGTGAATACGTCAAACTCTCTCGTAGAGTTTCCTTGGAAAAGAGTGAGACAGACAGTAAAATATATATCAGGTGGTGCGAAGTGCCATAAACATGAGTGAGGGCAGGAGCAGCTGGACGGCGAAGGAGGCCTTTCTGTTAAGGTGGGCATTTGAGCAGAGACTTGAGGGAGGTGAGGGAATGTGCCCTGTAGTTACAGAAAGGGCATCGCAGACAGGGAAGAGCCAGGAAAAAGACCCAGGTTCAGGAGCTTGCTTAATGTGTTGAGAAATAGGAAGAGGGCAGAACCTGAGGGTGGGGAACAGACCGTGATGAGGTCAGAAGGGTAGTGGAGGTGAGGAGGGGGAGCTGGGGGTCATGATGAGAACTTAGGGATTGTCTCTGATGGGAAAGTATTGGAAGGATTAGAGGAGAGAAGTGAGATGATCCTACTTCTGTTTTAAGAAGATGGCAGGCATCTGTGTTGCGAATAGTATGTGGGAAGGAATGTGGAATTAGGGACATCAGTCAGTCCTTTCAGAGAGAGAAAGGAAGAGAGGTTGAGAACCCTGGCTGCATTCACAGCCTTCACACCTGTGGGGATGTTGGAAGGAACAGAGGGCATCACTGAGCAAGGTTCCTGAGGAAGCCTGAGAAGACAGGGAGGGAGAGGTTGGTCCTGAGCAGGAAAAGGGCAGGAGAGTAGTAGGGGAGAGGGCAAGGAAGATGTGATGGCTGCAAATTACAGTTGAGGTAATTTCCAGTCATCATCTCTGTGATGTGAGCAGCCATTTTCGGAGGCTGTGGAGAAGGGATGCCATCGGATTTTAAAGGGGGAGTCACTGCAGACAGTGGGAACCAGTTGGCATTAGGATACAATATTAGAATTTCTACATATTGGAAAGTCTACTTGAGGGTGTTGACCTTAATGCATAGTGATGTCAGTATGGCCTGTTTTTATCAGGGTTTTTTCTTAGCAGCACTCTGAGACTCTTAAGTAGAAAATGAAATTATTTAGGTTGGAGGCTTTGCTGGGTTCGATAAAAGTTTGAAGATTTAGTGAAGGTTGGTTAAAGACCATGAAATCAAAGCTGGAGTGGGAGAAATGAAGACAGGAAGGAACCGGTGGTTAGGGGAGAACAGGAAGCGTCTGCTTGCTTGGGTCCTTGGTGAAGTCAAAGAACAGATGTCCTGAGGGGCACTTGGATCAAGAACGCCAGAAGACAGGTTATGGATCAAGAGCAGGATTTTCTGAATTTGTGGCCTGAGAATTGGCCGTGTCTCAGGAATTGACATATCCTGGGTGTGACCTCAGATGTGGGTGTAGAGATGGAATGGAGGAATGCATCACTAGAGATAAGATGCTCGCAAAGCCAAGGGCTCCCTGGGCTGGGTGGGTGTGCTTGTGTTCCCTCAGCAAACGTTAGTGGAACACCCGCTATATATATGTCTAGCCCTGTTCTAGGCCCTTGAGATAAGGGAATGAAAAGAACCAAGACGGGGCCTTGCCCTCATGGAACTTAGATTTTTGTGAGGCAAGACAGTAAACTGCAAAAGTAGTTAAATAGCTAAATTTATGTAACGTGTTGGGTTGTGATTGGTGTGATAGAAACAAGAGCAGGGTAAGGCAAATCATAATTTGGTGCAGGAGCAGGACGTAGTATGGACTATGGTAAGTTAGGCTTCCTTGCCCAGGGCATGAGCAGGTGCGAGATACGTGTGAGGTGAGGGAGTGAGCCAGGCAGCTTCCAGGGAGAACATTCCAGGTGGGGGAAACCCCAGAGCAAGGGCCCCAAGGTGGAAGTGGGCTCAGTGCTCCCCGGGCATCCAAGAGGCCTGAGGGGCTGGGACGCTAGGAGCAGAGGGGAGAGTCATCGGAGGTGAGGCTGGGGATCACTGTGGGTTCTGTACAGAGGAGCGACGAACTCTGACCCGAATCTTGTGTGAGGAGAGCAGATTGGGGGTGGTGAGGAACAGGTGGCGTGAACTCTGCAGGGGGTTGCTGCAGCTGTGCACGGGGAAGGTGACGGTGGCCTGGGCCTGGCTAGTAGCCATGGAAGTGGCGAAGAGGTTGGAGTCTTGATTTATTCAGGGGGCAGAGCTAACAGGATGTCCTTTTGGGTTGGGTGTGGACGGGACTTGGGAGAGGAAGAAGAGCTATTATCCTGTGGCAGGTGTCCATGAATCAGGAGCTTCTTTTCAGTCCTATTAGGAAGACAGAGGAACCCATGTGGCAGGTGAATTGGTACAGGGGAGGCCCCAGAGGCAGAGAGACCCTGAGCAGTGACCCAGGTGAGCAGTGACCCAGGTGAGCTATGAGGGGAGACCAAGGAGGGCACTTGATAGGGACGGGAGGGAGGAGGTGGTTCTAAGGAGCACCCCAGAAGCGACTTCTTCCTCATTGGATGTGAATGGCTAAGAAAGAGAAAGGACTCGAAGATTCTTCTGAAGTTCCAAGCTTTGATGAGTGGAGGAGGAGGATGTAATTAAGTGATCCAGGAGAAGAAGCAGATCCTGGAGGATCATAGGGATACTGGGTTGGGAAATGTCATCAGCTCACACGTCGAGCGGCATCTTTGGGGAAAGCCAGATTTGGGCAAGGAGAGGGGGTAAGACTGAAGTGACTTGCACACGTAAAGCCATTTTCTCGTGGCAGAGCAGAATTTCTGGGACGGGACGTGTGAGGGCGTAGTCAGCCGAGCGGGAATGACGCAGCAGGAGTGGGGACAGCTGAGGTGGAAAGAGAGGGGAGCAGGTTGAGTAGGGAGCAGAGCAGTCTCACCCTGGCTCCAGACAGAACATCCATGGAACGGCAGGACCCCGACTTTAAAGGTTCCACCTGGTTGTGCATTCCCCCTGTTGGTGGCTTCCTAGTCAGGTTGGGAGAGCGGGAGGGAAGCGAGAGGCCTGTTGTCTACCTAGGATGTTGCTTCCAGAGTTTTTCATCAGGGTCTTTCCTGAGGGGTTTTCCTCTGTGGAGTGTGTTGGGATGAGGAGCTATAGTCATACAAGGAATTTTTAAAAACATTAACCTTCAAAAGATATTCATAGTAGGATTACGTATGATTTACAAGTAAGCCAGAAATTCCTGCTGTTAAATTTTTTTTAAAAATGCAGTTCTTGTGACAGAGTGGAGAGTAGCCCACATTGCTGTACTCNCAAAAGATATTCATAGTAGGATTACGTATGATTTACAAGTAAGCCAGAAATTCCTGCTGTTAAATTTTTTTTTAAAAATGCAGTTCTTGTGACAGAGTGGAGAGTAGCCCACATTGCTGTACTTACTGCCCGGCTTTAGAAAGAAATGGTACAGCTCCCTAGGCCACCCAGTCCCTGCTACGTCCATCCCAGTCACAGCCTCCTGTCCCCACAGATACAACCGCACTTGCATGTATCCCTAGACCAAACGCCATGTTGTTTTGTACATAATTAAACTCACTATAAACACTTTAATACTCTGTTTTTCTGGAACATTCTTCCACACAGAAGATAGCTCTGGGATTTCTCCATATTGATCCTGTAGCTCTCAGGCATTCACTTTCACTGCTGTGTACTTGTCCTTTTTACGAAAACGTTTTCTTTCTACAATGTTCTTTTAATGACTACATAACGATCTATCGCATACACGTACCATACTTATTTAATCCATCCCTCTCATCAGTCATGACTTTATTTCTGGGTTTTTCCTAGAAGAATTAATATTCCGTCAGCTTAATTTGTACCGTAGCCATCCTCAGACAGGATAGGGGTAGAAATAGCAGGTGACAGTCCCACGTACTTTCAAGTAAAGAAATATCTTTCTGCTGAAGTTATTTTGAAAGAAAGGCTAGGAATCTTTCTTTCTTTCAGTCTCTCTTTCAACTGCCTGAATTTCGAAGACTCGTCCTCAGCTACAGTCTACCGCAGAATGTGCTTGAAAACTGTCCCAGTCACACGGTAAGTTGGTGTGGAGAGGTCCTCACTCTCGTTTGGTCCCTCTCATCCCAAAGCCTTTGAAATTCTGGCCAAAACTGAGAGCTGTGATGTCCTTTGGCTTGCGCTAGTATTTGTTTTCATTTCTGAATGGCTTTTTCCTTCATGCCACGAAACAGGGGTTTGCAAAAATGTGAAGTTAAGTAGGAATAAAATTAGAAAAATAGTTTCAAGAAAGTGGTGAGTCATCCTGACAGCCTCAGCTTTTCTCCCTTTGGGCGAGAGATTGAGAAATTCTGAATCACAGAAAGTATGTGTGGTGTCCTGTGCTGCTGATCAGGCCGAGTGATGCAGAATGGGTGACCTGATGCTGGAGGCCTGGCCTTTCTCGAAGGTTCTGTGGTCGGCTCTTGCCCAAGGACGTGNTTCTGTGGTCGGCTCTTGCCTCCTGCCAGCGATCTAACCTTTGCCAGGATTTCACCTTGGGAGTGCATTTTCCTAACAGGAGGGAGGGCAGCAGCTTCCGAAAATAAGCGTTTTTGCCTTTCCCTCAATATTCCCTTCCTGGTTTCCACATAGATGGTCTTCAGTTGTGGGTAATCCCCTTCACAGACCTTATCAGAGGTCCTCGCTGATGTAGATGTAGGTTGCTGTCTCGTCGTGTGCTGCTGACGCTTGCTGTCTCTACAGGAGAAGAGAAATATCGTGTTTATGCAAGAGCTTCAGTATTTGTTTGCTCTGATGATGGGATCAAATCGCAAATTTGTAGACCCTTCAGCAGCCCTGGATCTCTTAAAGGGAGCATTCCGGTCACCTGAGGAGCAACAGGTACGAGAAGCCCATTTTTCTCCTGTTTTCCCTCCAATTCTGTGCAGTTTGAAGCCATGCCTTATTGCTGCTGCTGTGATGTGGCTTCAGGTCAGCTGTGTAGTAAGTTCTGAGCATGACTGCGCGGGACTAGAAGTAGACAGGGGCTGTGGGATCGAGAGGAGGTTGAAAATACCTCAGTGCATTACAGCAAAGGGTCCCTGACAAAAGTAAAGCCCTTTGTCTGAACCTTTGCCTTGAGATGGCCCAGATAAACATCTTATTTTTAGTATTACCTAAACCTAAGTTGTGCAGCTTTTCTGAACAATCTTTCTCTTCTAGACATTAGTACTTTCCTTTCCCTACCTTCCATTAAAAAACAAATCTGTCACCAGTAGAGGAGCCCCTGCCTCATAAAATCAAATTTTCCCTTTGTTTCTCTAAAGGTCCTGCAGTTCTACAAAATTCTCAAAACATTTCATAAAAGCTTCTTTCCTCCATTCAGATCTCATACTGTTCTAGAGGACTACAGTCTGTTCTGTGGACCTCTTTTTCTCTTTTTAAGGGCTTCCTAGAAGATTTTGTTTGTCGGTTTGTTACACATAGATGTGGCTGGACGTGATGGCATTCCAGTTCCCTCCTAGCCACAAGCTAGTCAGCGGCTGCCTTCTGTCTCTGCAGCGGCTGGGTTCCAGGCTTCCTTGTCTCTTCCTGCTATTGGTCCTTCATAAGGAAATCCTTCTGTAGTCCTACAGTCTTAATCTTTGGCGGGATAAAGGCAGATTTTCATTTCCCTAAGTATAATGTGGATCTAACTCTTATGCAATTTGTGCCTCTCTTGTAGCAAGATGTGAGTGAATTCACACACAAGCTCCTGGATTGGCTAGAGGACGCATTCCAGCTAGCTGTGAATGTGAAGTGAGTGTTGAGGATTTGTTTGTCCCGCCTTCCTACTCACAGTGGTCCAACGAGAACCGTGATGGGGGGAAAGTACTCTTCTCAAGTAGGAATTGCTGGTTTTTGCCAAACTTCATGGGGTAACCCCTCAGATACTTGTCATTTTGTATCCTCCTTGCCTTTGGGTTTTCTGTCTGAAGATGTAGATAATCATCTCCACCTGCCACCTTTCACTGAGAGGCCATTGACTCTGAACTTTGTTTAAAGTCATAGCCTGTGCTACACAATGGTATTGAAAGGTCAAATCAATCCTAGATGTGAACATGGTAAATCAAATTTAATTATTGCAGTCACTGAAAGGAATTTCAGAAGTGAAATTCAGGGCAAAGAATACAAGTATCCTCTTTCGAATATAGATGCTGAGAAATTTTCTAAATTGTTTTACTCTAAGTAAAAGAAGTACATATAAGACAGCTTTGCAAGTAGCACCTTACATAGTAACACTTTATTTGAGGTGGGCTTGTCCATTTCTGTTGTGCCACTAGGAAGAACTTTTGTGTTTATTTGCAAAACTGCACAAGACGGTTGATTCTTGCTTCTGTCCTATTCTAGAATTTGCATACATCTGTCACTGGCTATAGATGTATGTATTGAATGAATGCAGATACATGTGTTTTCCTGCATGTAGGGACCCCCCCCCCAGCTCCTCACAGCCAGGGATCATGCCTGTATATTTGTTCAATGAGTATTTAAACTGAGCCAATCCATTACTAATTTTGGACCACGACTGGCTCTTTGAAGGTCGATGAAAATGTACTATTTTTGTTTTTGAATGACGGTTAGGTTTAGTGTGGTCCTTATCTGATCCAAATGATAGAGAATTGTTTCCTTTTTTTTTTTTAAAGCAGCAATCCCAGGAACAAATCTGAAAATCCAATGGTGCAGCTTTTCTACGGTACTTTCCTCACTGAAGGGGTTCGTGAAGGTAAACTCTCTGCTCTTACTGTTAGTTCTAGACTTGTGACCGTATCTGTATTAGTCGAAAAGACTTTCGAGTCAGGCATTTCCAAGTCTGAATATTGGTTCTACCTCTTAGTATGTGTGCAACACAGGCAAACTGTGTGATTGCCTAGATCCTCAGTCTTCTGTAAAATGGGCACAGTGTTTACCTCAGAACGGTCAGATTTAATTGTATAATATTTGCACAACCCAAATCTAGTATTAATGTCAGACACGGTGATGCTACTCAGTTCTCTCTGTTGTTTTTATCTGATGTAATATCTAATCTTAAAGGGTTTAGTTGAGTTAGACTGCCAAAAATGGTTCTCCACTTGGGAGGCTTATCTAAGCTGCATGTTGGATGTGTAATTTTAATTTTTTGTTTACCATGGAGAATTTTTATCATCCAGATACAGCAGTCTAAAAACCCCCATGAACTCAGCAACCATTAGTTCACGGCCAGACAGTCCCTAACTCCTTTTTTTTTTACCCTTCCGATATTCTCTGTAAAACAATCCAGTACCATATCCACTCCAAAAAAGTAGCATTTAATATCAAACATCTAGTCAGTGTTCAGATTTCCAAGTTGTTTTATAATTTTATATATGGGGGGTGGATGATGTGTTTATTTTTACAGTTTGTTGTAATCAGGATCTAAATGTGGGTCATTTATACTTAGTTTATACATCTTTAAGTCTCTTAGCAAAGTCTGTACACTATTCCCCCAATCTCTTTTTTCCTTGAAATGTGTTTTTTGAGAAACCAGGTGGTTTGTTCTCTGAGATGCCCCACGGTCTGAAATCTCACTGCTTGCGTATCCATGATACAGTTTCACACGTTCCTCTCTACTCCTCTTTTTATAAATTGGTAGTTGGATCTAGAGTTTGACCAGATTCAGGTACGGCTTTTCTTGGCAAGACTAATTCACAAGAGGTGGGGTCGTCTTTGATCAGGAGGCACGTAATGTCTGCTTGTCTTTCTTTCCATGACGGTGGCTGTCACTCACGATCAGTGCCTGGATCCACCGGTTCATTGGAAGTTGCCATACAGGCTTAAGTACGCTTCTAACGGTTCTCAGCCAGTTGCTGAATTAAGAAGATGCCATCTGTGGTGCCAGAAAAAAAGCCTCAGATAATACTAGTGATGTCTTTAAAAAAGCAATCTGTTTCTTTGCCTAGGAAAGCCCTTTTGTAACAATGAGACCTTCGGCCAGTATCCCCTTCAGGTAAATGGTTATCGCAACTTAGACGAATGTTTGGAAGGGGCCATGGTGGAGGGTGACATTGAGCTGCTTCCTTCCGATCATTCGGTGAAGTATGGGCAAGAGGTAAGTTGGATATTTTTATTTGCCGTGCCAGTGACAAAGCCAGTTAAGTAGGACTGAGCTTTTTGGCAAACTGTCTTCCCATCAGATATTAAATAACTTTACACTTAACAGATGTTGAACTAGTCTGAAGGTCTCTCATGAGTTGATACGCGTTAGTCAGTCTTAGTGTTTGATAAATAAATTCTTTGCTGAAAGTATGAATTTGAGTTAATCATGTAAAAGGTTGTATGCTGCTTCTGATGTTTTAAGTATGATCAAGTTTCTCTTTTTCTGTTGAAGCCTACCTGTACCAGTAGGGAGAACCCACTGCCTCCATAGTTTCGGAGGGTAAAAGTACAGTGCTTAACTCCTATGGTATGCCATTTAGAATATTTTCCCTATTATAATATTTACTGTTCTTCATAGTAAATTCTGCCTTTGCTTTAAAAATTTTTCAAATTTAACGTTCATTTACTTTTGTGGGTTGGAAAGAAAGGGGGAAGTTAGCAGGAGAGCAAGGGTAGTTAATGCCTCAGAATTCCAGTTGGGTTAAGAATTAGTGATTTTGGAGCGCAACCGTCAATACCACACAGCTTGGCTTGTCCTTTCATCATACATTTTGAAACAAAACTGTGGACTTATGTGAGTCCAGCTCAGCACATGCTATAGGAGGAGGCAGAACTTTTTTGGATTAAGATCAGGAGCCTGACACGAGCCGTGTCGAAGTGCGTGAGCTGTAGGGCAGCATGGGCCCTGTTAGAGAGCTGCCGCCTCCCTCGCTTTCCGAGGCCAGTTGTGAGTCCTGGCTGGGAGGCACCGCATCTGTCCCATCTGTGCACAGTGATGCATGCCCTTACGAAGGAGAAGGGATGCTCACCAGCTACTTAGACCTCTGGAGACCTTTATTCAAGAGTGGGAACGCTATTAAAAAAAAAAAAAAGAAAAAAATCATTATGCTTATTTAGATTTACCCTGAGGTAGTCAGATAGGCTGTCTGGATTCACCTCATGCCAACAAGGGAAAGGGAACTTAGCCGTTTGCACCTTTGGTGAAGGGAACGTCTTAAAGCTGTTCTTGCAGACCTCTGGCATACAGGTGAATTGAACAGAAATGCCTCTCCTGGTTTAGCTCTTCCTTATCTGTGATCAGGAACAGTTGAGATCTTTTTTTATAAGTCAGTGCTTTCTTGTCTTGAAGCTCAAGGGAACATCCTGGCTTGATTGAGTGGGTCCTTTAGGAGACATCTGTAAGGTCTTAGAATTCAGAGATTTTCTCAGAAACTTGAGCACTCATGAGGCTCTTTCAAGTTTCTTATTTTAGAAATAAAGGGGATTCAAATTGTGGGTAATAGACTATAAATAAATAGTATATATGTACACATATTAGTCTTCTGAGCTGATTCATGGGGAGAATTAACTCCTTAATTATATGCTGCTTAGGTCATAATTTCTGATTCTTTGGTTAGGCTAGCTGTTCTCTACAGGTTTTTACCCTCTCTTGACTACTGATGACTTAGTAAGTGGTGAGGATTTTTGGTGCAGCTCACCTGCTTAAGGGTGGGTATTTCTGAGGATAGTAGTCGAGTAAAATGTTGTTGACTGGCTCGTAAATTTGGAGTCCTGAGGAATAACCACATTCTCTGAGAGGGCACGATGCTAAGTGATCACTTTAGTATTTGGGATAAAAAAAACCTCTAGGGTGACTTTAATTTGAATATAAATTCTATACCAGAAGAAGAAAGTTTGATGAGGGATGTTTTAAATCTGGCTTTTACTATTTCCTGAAATTAACTTCTTTCTTTCGTATTTCTGCTTCTGACATAGCGTTGGTTTACAAAGCTACCTCCGGTGTTGACCTTTGAACTCTCAAGATTTGAGTTCAATCAATCCCTTGGTCAGCCAGAGAAAATTCACAATAAGCTGGAATTTCCTCAGATCATCTATATGGACAGGTGAGTTCTGTGTCTTGTTGGTGGATTACAGAAGGAGAAGGGGGCATTTACTAAGTGTATTGCACATAGGAATCACCTGGGGGTCTTGATAATATGCAAAGGTGGGGTTACTGGATTCATTGGATCTAGGTTGGGGCCTACAGTTGGCATTTCTGAGAAGCTCTCAGGCAGACGCTGATGATGCATTTGATCTTGGGACCACAACCTGAGTAGCTCGGCTCCGGGTGAAAGCCCCACTCATTCTAGGGTGAAGAGCAGTTATGTGCAGTAGCCGCAATGTATTTCTTTCCAGTCTCAACACTGTGTGTATTCCTGAAGAAAAAAAAATTCCTAGACAGACTCCTATTATAGGATTTTAATCTTTTTAAAGTCTGGTTTACTGATTTGTAGTTTACACACAAAACAGCATTACCATTTTTTAGGTGTAGAGTCAAAGAGTTTTGACAAATGTCTGTAGTCGGGTAACCAGCACAGTTAGATATAGCATATTTCCATCCCGCAGAAGGTTCCCTCTTACCCCTTGCAGTCGGTCTCTTTTCCCCAACCCCAGGCCCCAGCAACCACTTGACTTGTTTTCTGGTCCTATAGTTTTGTCATTTCTAGAACGTCACAATAGTGGCGTTAGTATTCAAAATACACTCTGTTGTGTCTGTTTTCTTACACTGGGGATAAGGTTTTGGGGATTCATCCATATTGAGTGGTATCCCACTGTAGGAATAGTTCAGTATTTTTTCCATTCACCAGTCAAGAGACATTTCGATTGTATCCAGTTTTAGGCTATTATGAATAAAGCTACTGTGAACATTCACCCCAAAGTCTTGATGTGGTTATTAGTGCTTCTGTGTAAAACACCTAGGAGTAAGATTGCTGGGTTGTATGAAAAGTGTATCTTTAATTGTATAAGAAATTTCCAGACTGCTTTCTAAAGTGGCTGTATGATTTTGCATTCCCACCAGCAGCGTATGAGAATTCCATTTGCTCCAAATCTGCCCATAATTAGAATTGTCGTCTTTTAAATTTTAGCCATTCTCATGGGTTTGTAGGAATATCGTATTTTTCTTTTGACATATCTCCCTGATAACCATCGATGTTGAGCTTCTTTTCATGTGCTTAATTAATGGTCATTTGTATATTTTCTTGGGTGAAGTGTCTTTTCAGATCTTTTGTCCATCTTTTAATTGGGTTGATTGTGTTCATCCTGAGTTGTAAGAGTGAGTTCTTTCATATATTTCGGATACAGAACCACCTAATTCCCATCTGTGCTGTCTCTTCCATTTTCTTACCAGTATCTTTAGGAGACAATGAGTTTTTAGTTTTTTGTTTGTTTGTTTTTTTTAAAGATTTTATTTATTCCACAGAGATAGAGACAGCCAGTGAGAGAGGGAACACAAGCAGAGGGAGAGGGAGAGGAAGAAGCAGGCTCACAGCAGAGGAGCCTGACATGGGGCTCGATCCCATAACGCCGGGATCACGCCCTGAGCGAAGGCAGACGCTTAACCGCTGTGCCACCCAGGCGCCCCGAGTTTTTAGTTTTGATGAAGTCTAATGTATCAGTTTCTCTTTTACAGTTTGTGTTTTTGTGTTCTAACTAAGAGATCTTTGCCAACCATGGTCACAAAGATTTTCTTCTATTGCTTTCCTAGAAATTACATAATTTTAATTCTTTTATTCATGTCTATGACCCATTAGGGTTTATTTTTATATATAGTATGAGATAAGGGCTTTTGTTTTTTTGTTTTTTGCAGGGGAGGAAAAGGAGGCACGTGGATGTCTAGTTAGCCTTTCCCCCCATTGAATTACCTTGGTACTTTTGTCAGAAATTAATTGAGCATGTAGTGTGGGTCTATTTCTGGAGTCCCTGTTTTATCTATTTTCTAATCTTAAGCCAGTGACACATTGTCTTGATTACTGTGGCTTTATTGTAAATCTTGGCATCAGATCAGGTAAATCCTCCAACTTTTTTTTTTTTTTTTTTTTTTTTCCAAAATTGTTTTGGCTGTTTTGGTCCTTTGTATTTCTAGGTAAGTGTTAGAATTAGCTTGTCAGTTACTACCTAGTAACTATTGGGATTTTGATTAGCATTATGTGGAATCTCTAGATCAGTTTGAGGAAACTGTTTTGAGTCCTTTAATCCATGAACTGGTATAGTTCCATTTATTTAAATTGTTAATTTCTCTCAACATTGTTTTGTAATTTTTAGTGTACAGGTCTTTCATATATCTGAGTAAATTTATACCGAAATAATTCATGCTTTTGACGTTCTAATGGTTTCTAAAATATTCTGCTTTCCATTTGTTCTTCACAAGTATACAGAGTTGCAGATTCCCGCCGCCCTTTGTTAATTAACTTTATATCTTTTGACTTTACTAAACTCACTAGTTCTGATGCATTTTTGTAGTTCTTTGGTACTTTCTGCGTAGACAATTATGTCTGCATAAAAAATTATCTCTGCAATGAAAGGCAGTTTTACTTTTTCCTTTATTATTTGTATGCCTTTCCTACCTCCCTCTCTCTGTCTCTCCCTCGTCCGTCCTTCCTTCCTTCCTTCCTTGCATGGACCATGCCTCTAGCAAAACATTTAGTAGAAGAGACAAGAGTGGACACCCTTGCATTGTTTCTGATCTGAGGGGGAAGCTTTCAGTCTTTCACCATGAAGTATGATCTTAGCTGTATGTTTTCATAGATGCCCTTTGTCTGGTTGAGGAAGTTCCCTCGTATCCCTGGTTTGCTGTCATTGTGTGCCATTAATGCTTTTAAATAAAATTGTGTTTGTGGTGTTATCATTTGCTTAGGTACATGTACAAGAGCAAAGAGCTTATTCGAAGTAAGAGAGAGTGTATTCGAAAGTTGAAGGAGGAAATAAAAGTTCTGCAACAAAAACTGGAAAGGTGAGTCGTGCGTGACCCCTTTGTGCCTAGAAATGTTAAAAGAGTAGAACATTAAAACCAGATAATTTGCTTAAATTTAAGAATTAATTTGGATTTTAAGCGTTAACTAGTGTGTTTTATAAAATAGCTGGGGAGAACTCTCTAAGCATGGAGCAGTCTGTAAGAGGAGCCGGGATATCCGTGGACGATTAGTAGTCCCGAGGTCTGGTGGGACTCAGAGTCACACCGTCAGTCCCTTGCAGTGCATGAAGGGAGCTCCGCCTCTGAGTTCATAGCCCTTTACTTTTTCTACTCCCCTCATCATCTTCTTCACAAACACGGGAGAGGTAACTGTCACTGTGCTCCAGTCCCACTATTCTGGGGAAAGCGTTTTCTGGAGCAGGTCCTTAATGACTCAGAGGGCTAATGGCCGTGACACAGAACAAGTCCTCTCTCTCATGGAGGAATCTTTCCCTTTCTGTTGATTTGTTTCCCACTGACTGTTTTTTTGGAATCACCCCGTGACTTCCAAAGGAGGAGTCAGTGTAATTTCTTTCTAGTAAAAATCGATCTCATTGATTTAGCATTTAAGAAGAAAATCCCATATAGTGTCAATGGCTTTTCCCCCCTTTCTCTACTTCACAGTTTTGCTGTGACCACCACCCCACCTCTGCGCACTCCATTGCGAGGTTGTTCGTTTCCCTGAGAGGCAGCACTTTCCATACCAGCCCAGGATAGACCCTGCAACCCATAGGTCCCCATCTCCAGCTTCCTCTCTCACTTGGGAAGAACTTATCCAGGGTTATAGTGATCAGTTCTCTAGTTGTCTCATATAGACTTAAGCTAAGGATTGATTCTTCAAATACCGACCTGGAAGTGATTCATAGGACTCTATTTGTGGCTCTGTTTTACTTTTAAGGTTTTAGTGATGGCTTTGTAAGATTGGAAAAATTTAATTGTTTTTATAGAACCAAATATATCTGATGTATTATAACTTAGAAAAACTCAATTTGCCAGTAACCAACAGGGCATTCTGACTTTAGATTTTAAGGTAGAGTATAGGAGCATTTTCTGTAGTATGATGCTACTTTAAAAAATAAATAAAATGATTTTTAAGGGGCACCTGGCTAGCTCAGTCAGTAGAGCATGTGACTCTTGATCTCGGGGTTGTAGGTTCAAACCCCATGCTGGGTGTAGAGATTACTTAAAAATAAAATCTTTAAAATAAATAAGTAAAATAAATTCTAAAATCTCGGGTAATTTTATTTGGGTAATTAAAAAAAAAAATCACTTGTCTAAGTGTAACCTGCTCCTGGGAAAATGTGCAGGAACTGTTAGTGGATACCAGTAGTTAGTAGAACCACAGTGGGAGCGGATGACTTTGATGATTTGTTTTACACTCTTTCGCATTTGAGCTTCCTTACCAGGCACGTCCATTAGTTTCATCATGAAACAAAAAGTTCACCATTTCTTCTCTAAGATAGCTCAATATAATATTAAAAATAAGATTTCTTGCATATAGTGTAGACCTCTTTTTTGGAACTACTTTTGCTCGGATTCTACTAACTGAATACAGGTGCAGCATTGTATGAAGCAGTGGGTCTAAAGGAATTAATTCAGTACAACAGGACAATGATTATTTCAGAAAACTGAAGCTAAGTTTCTTAGAGGAAAATTTTTCCTCAAGTTGTGTATCAGTATTGTATTCAAGTGCTGGTTGTAAGATGATGACTGGAGATCCTATGACATATTTTATCTGTGCTGCATTTCGAGTAAGAAAATGTTTCCTTAGGTCCAGGCCATTCATGTGCAAATTAGTTCTTTCAACAAATGCTCTGTGCTTCTGAAGACCTATTAGCCACGTCTGTGGTATAGACATGAGGTTCAGGTCCTGTCCTGTAGAAGTTCAGAGCAGGGAGACGGCGGGGGGAGGGTAGTATATAGAGGAAGACTTCATGGAGGAACTAGATCTTGAAAGGTAGGTAGGGTTTAGTTAGATAAGCTGAGAGTAGGTGAAGTGAGGCTAGAAAATACATCTAAGGAATAGTACAGTTTTCTAAGGTTCCTTCATGTTGACATATTTGACATCCTTTTCAGTGAAAGCCGCCGCCACACTCCATGGCAGCCAGCCGTTAATTCTACTTCTCCTTTGAATTAGTGAGGATGAAGTGTCTTTGCTACCTACCCTCTAACCTGTGGTTGACTTTGAACTGCATTATACTTTATTTCCCATGCTATTCTCATTTCATAGTGTCCTTTTTGAAATGGACACAATTTTCTTTCTTCCTAGTTCTGTACCTGTTTCTTTCTTTCCAAGTGCCTCTCTATCCCTTTGTAAATGAAACCCCATAATAATAGGGTTCACCTGTACCAGCCAGTCAACCAGTACTATTTAAATGCTGTCCCCTCTAGTGAATTACAGAGTTCATTAAAGTTCCTATTTTTACTGAGTCTTACATGTGCTGGTAAGCAGAATATTGGATAGCATTAAAATAATTTGTTAATTATTTTGGTTATATATTAACGATATTTATTATTTACTAATCCCAAAGAAATCATCAATAATTTATGGCTGGCCTATGCCGTTGAATGAGTGCATGAATAATAAGGTACTGAGGACCCTGCAGAAGAAAGATTTGCCAGTCTTCTTAAACTCTGGCCTTTATTAACACCTGCTTTTCATTTCTAGCTTTCTCTCATTGTTCTTAATTTCCATGTAGGGGTCTTAAGGGTAGCAAAGAATAAACCCTTGGGTACACCAGCATGATTTTCAGATTTGAGTACTGTTAATATACCTGTTTTCTTTTGAGAAGTAGAATTTACTTTTCTTTTTTTTTTTTTTAAGATTTTTATTTATTTGACAGAGACAGAGACAGCCAGCGAGAGAAGGAACACAAGCAGGGGGAGTGGGAGAGGAAGAAGCAGGCTTCTAGCAGAGGAGCCTGATGTGGGGCTCGATCCCAGAATGCTGTGATCATGCCCTGAGCCGCAGGCAGATGCTTAATGACTGAGCCACCCAGGCACCCCTAGAATTTACTTTTCTGACCAGAGCCTAGATGTGATACAATATCAAGAAAAAGCGTAACAGACATGACTTCAATTAGGAGCCCATTTGAGATGTTTTCTGCCAGGTGTAAACACGTAGACTTACCAGTTTTTACTTTTGTAGAGAATTCTCATCTTATGGATTGTTTGAGTGACACATCGAATACTGCATAGCCTTTAGGAATAAGCCTTTCTGTGGACTCTACATGGTAACAGATGTTCTGTCAGCAAGCCACAAAGTACTAGGCAGACTGGGCCAGTAGAGCACCCTTGTCTTTGCCTCTTAGGTATGTGAAGTACGGCTCGGGCCCAGCACGGTTTCCACTCCCAGACATGCTAAAATACGTTATTGAATTTGCTAGTACAAAACCTGCCTCAGAAAGCTCCACGTCTCAAAGCAACGCTTGCGTGACCTTACCGCTTTCTTCAGCACACTGCCCAGTTTCTGACCTGGCATCCAAGGAAAGGTAATGAAAACAAATGCTTAAAATAGGACACATTGGGGGGCGGGGTGCCTGGCTGGCTCATTCGGTGGGGCATGCCGCTCTTGATCTCAGGGTTGTGAATTCGAGCCCCATGTTGGGTGTGGAGATTACTTTTAATTAAACTCTTAAAAAAAAAAAGATAGTACATGTTGGGGTTTTTTGTGTAATTTGAACTGTGCACCATCTTCCCACCTGATAAACACTCAGCCCATTAGAGGGCAACAGCTATGAATCTTCAGGGAAGGGTTTGCCTCCCACCAGGGCACTCACTTGTGTTGCCCACGGGATGGGTGGGGTTATTTCAGAGGCTTTTTGAACGATCTGCACTGTGTTCGTGCCCCACCAATGCTGCCTTGTTTTGAACTAGCTGTAAGCTAGCTGCCACTCAGTCCCTGATCTTCCGAAACCTCTCATTCTCACACCTGCTGAGAAGGATGCTCAACCAAGTCAACCTCAGGGGAAGATTTAGTCATGAGTAGACAATTAAAACATGTCCAAGAACTGGCTAGACATTGAAGATGACAGCCAGGAGGGTCTTTCTTGTGAAGGAACCAGGAGGCCAAGTCAACGAGTCCTCCGATTCTCTTCCAGCTCAGATCCGATTTGCTGTGTGTGTCCTGGCTAATACAATCACTAGAACCGATTGGGGAAAAGTCCATATTTGTTGCTTCTGTATATTTTATTTAGTCATCTGCATTGTGGAAACTCTGTTGTGATTCCTTGATTCTTCCAGTGCAGTCTTCTCTTCTTTGAACTCTTCTTTCATGTCCCTTCTTAGAAGAAGTGGTTAGAGAGCATGAATCATAGACTCAGACAGATCTGGGTTTAAATCCCATAATTTACTACCTGGGTGAGCTTGGGTAAGTTGTTTAACTTACCTAAACCTTAGGTTTGTAATTGGTGAACTAGGGATGATAATAGTATCTGTCTCATATTACATGAGATGGTGCATATAAAGACACTTTTTGGCTCAGTACCTTTATAGAGCAAACATTCACTAAATTATAGCAGTACTTTTCCATATAACAGCATCACAAAGCACATTAATTGAGACCGAGGCGTACTTTGGAAATTACCATGTGAACATGATTTTTATCTTTCTTCAGTACAAGTAAAGAAAGCTCTTCTCAGGATGTTGAAGGTACTTTTTCTTCTCCTGAAGATTCTCTACCCAAGTCTAAGGCAATGAATAAGCCACTTCCATCTTCCCGGTCCTCCATGGAAATGCCTGCACAGCCAGCTCCTCGCACCGTCACAGATGAGGAGATGAACTTTGTTAAGACCTGTCTTCAGAGGTGGAGGAGTGAGATTGAACAAGATATACAAGGTTGGCTCTTTTAAAACTTGTTGGACAATGGCTCTTTCCCTTTCCGCTGGAAGCGAGGCATAGATGATGAGGCACGATTCGGGCACACGGGGATTGGGACTACTGTTATACTTTTAGTCTCTCCCTTCATACAACTTTGGAAAGATCCCTCCTAGAAACCCTCCTCAAAATTTCTGGGGTCTCTTGGGACTCCTAGATGCTCGTGATGACCTTCAGCTGAGATTTTTCTGCATCCACTGATTTCTGTTCCTGTAGCTGATGTGAATGAACTCTGGCTTTAGTTGACCCAGACTTAAAATTGGGCTCTCGTAGAGTTCTGCTTTTATGAGTCTTGTCCGTATGAAGCATGTTTTACTGAAGGCTAATGAGGCAGAGAGTGGTCAAGCATTGCACACAATGTGAAATGGAGTTATTCGGCCTTCTGTTTTTACAGGTCCTTTGGCTTCATTGTCATGTTGCTCAGACTTTCCCTCCTTCCGTTCCTTGCTCCTTTCGTCTACTGAGCTAAATAAATAAATAAAATAAACACAGCAATCAAATAATATCAGTCAGATCAAATCAAATTGTCAAACCCAGATTCCTCCCAAGTTCTTATCACAGAAATTTTGCCCTGCCTTTTGCTCTGCTTTCTCCTGTCTGGCCCTGTGTCAGGGACATCCATTTTACACACAAAGTGACCCATGGAAGTCTTTTTCTAGAGACTGTTTCTTTTGGGGGAAATTTTGGTGCTGATTATAAGAGATAATTTTTTAAACCCTTAATGGAATTAGGTTAAATTAAAAGCCTTCATAACCTAAAGCACTAGCTGCCTTGAAAGCCTCCACTCCTTTGTGGTTCATAGAGTAAAGCTGAAATCGGCAGAACCTAGGGGAGCAGTGCTCTTTGCTTGGCTGAAGCACCCTGTGTGGCTTGGAAGGACATGGTTTTTTTTTTTTTAGAAGGACATCATTTTAACTCCGTTTGTTTCTTTTNCCTTTTTTTTTTTTTTTTTTTTTTTTTTTTTTTTTTTTTAACAGATTTAAAGAATTGTATTGCAAGCACCACCCAGGCTATTGAGCAGATGTATCGTGACCCTCTCCTTCGTCAGGTAGGATGCAAATTGATGGGAAATAGTCAAGGCATGTCCTCGTCCTCATGTGCTGATGTAGAGCAAAAAGAAAATCTGATAGATTTCTTTGAGACTGAATGGGAACCTCCCTGAGTTAAAAGAGTAAACTTAGGACAGAAATAGGTGTTTTTCTGTTTATTTTTAGGCCAAAATGAGGAATGTATCTTCTACTAACAATAAAATTTAAAACATATTTGTTTTGATTCTGCCACATAGTATTTTTTTATGCAGTAGAAAGGTTTGCTGTCAAGTGTTAAAAATTTCTCATCAAGTGGTCATTTAAGTCGTGCGGTGGGGAAAAGCCCAGCCAGGGACTAGTTACCCACCCTTTCCAAAGTATCGTCATGCTTGGTGATACTTTGCTTAGCAGTGTGCTTTCAAGCTTTATTTCCCTGAAAACTCCACAAGGGAATGTAGTAAAGGAAGAAATTCTTATTGTCCATATAAATTTTTGTTGGGAATAACTTCGTGGGCATGGAGGGGGAAAGATGCCACGGTGAGGGGCACGAGCGCCCAGTGGCTTCTGTGTGCACGGCTGGTGGAGGAGAGCCCTTTCGGCTGCCAGGTCTCATGAAGGCATAGCAGGAATGCGCCCTATAAATCTTGGATTTTCTTCATCTGCTCTTCTGTGTTATTTCAAAAATGTCCCCACCAGAAAAACCTGTCAAGATAGAATGCAGGTTTAACTTGATTCTCTGGCCGATTTTTCTTCTTTTTATCAGTGCCTACTTGGCACCTAAAGCATTGCTCTGTTTTCTCCCTATTGAAAAAACAAATGCTTTTCAAACCCTGAAACAAACAAGTATGGAGTTAAAAGGGTCCTCACCCCAGATGGATGGATGGATGGATGGCAGAAGAAATGTAGGGACCGTATGACTGATTTGTGATGAAATGTGCTAACTTGAAATTTGGTACCAGATAAAATTGGCTTAGACCAAGAGAGCCGCTGTAGGTCCCAAATGCAGTGCACATTTCTCAACATGAGTGGTGAAGGTGATTTCTATTTTAGATAAACTGAGTTTGGAATTGGGGGTTAAGTAGGTCTACGTTATCTTTGACTTTAGATCTGTGATTTTAGGAAGTTAAAGAGTCATTGAAGAGGTCATCTCGTTCAGATGTGTGGTTTTAAAGATTCAGGAATTGAAACACAATTGATAGATTCCCAGACTGTGTTTTTGTTAGTTCATATTGAATCATCAAGGTGTTTACTGTTAACCCCATATCAAGCACATGTGTAAATAGTCAGTTTTCGTATGTCTAATAGTTGGCTGTAAGTTTGGGCTTTAACAACCCGAAATGCCTCGTTTACTTTGCTTCATCGGACTCAGGAATATGTCTTCTGCTCTGCAGGTGCCTTATCGCTTGCACGCTGTTCTTGTTCATGAAGGCCAAGCAAACGCCGGACACTACTGGGCCTACGTCTATAATCAACCCCGACAAGTCTGGCTCAAGTACAATGACATCTCCGTTACTGAATCTTCCTGGGAAGAACTTGAAAGAGATTCTTACGGGGGCCTGAGAAATGTTAGTGCTTACTGTCTGATGTACATTAATGACCAGCTACCGCACTTCAACGCAGGTAAAAATAGCCTAGCGGAAGCCAGAGATGGGGAAAATCTTGACTGCTCACAGAAGGGAATGGTCTTGTAGCTTTTAAAAAAAAAAATTTAAACTAGAATTTATTATAAAATAATAATGCATTTTAAAAATACAGTATAAAAGAGAATTAAAAAAACAAATAAGTTTGCTTTCCTGCTCCCATCCTGGAGCCTGGCATGTATTCATTCTTAGGTTTCTTGAGTGTTCAGGAAGTGTTCTGGGCGGATGCTAGATTTCATTTATCGATATCTGTCCCTGCCCCATTCCCCCCCCCCCGATGGGATATTTTCCCATTCTATCCTGCATCTTTTTCATCACTCATGTGTATTAGTGATCTCTATAGTTTTATAAACAGAATGAACTCATTCTTTTTAACAACTTTTTAATTCCATTGCATGGAATATGTATATAATTTATTAAACCAGCCTCCCATTGATAAGACTTTTATGTTGTCTCTAGTTGTTTTTTTTTTTTCTTTTTTAGTGACATCCTTGTGCACATGTTTTTGCACCCTTTGAGAATGGCTAAATTTTATGAGTGGCTTTGCCTGAACAATTTCATCCTTCTCATAATAGTACTAATTCTGAGAGCAATCATCATTATCATTTATATTGGAACTTTACTCCTTAGTACAGGCTTTCAAGCTTTATTTCTCTAATAACTTATAACTCTAAAAGACAGGGTAGGAATTTTTATTACCTACATGTGCCACCTGAGGTTCTCCACTCATCCAGACTCATGCAGCCTGTGAATAAATGGCAAACCCAAGATTCAGATCCAGTTCTGACTCCAGACTCTATGCTGTGGTCCATTTACATCATTCTCTCTCTCTTCCTTTCACATTTTCTGGGAGAGGTCTGGTGACCAGCATTTCTCATCTTAGATCATGGAAGGCTTTTTCTTTTCCTATTCAAACTGTACTGGGTTGAATGAGTAAGGAAACACAGAAGACATTTTGTCCAGGCAGTGCGTTGGCTTTCTGATGTGCTGGTGCGGCTGGGACCGGGGATAGATGGAATGACCAGTCAGCAGTAACTGATCCTCATAAATGCACCCGTGCAGCACCAGATAGGAACAGCTGCCTGTGGGAGTTACAAATGACTGGACTGTTGTTGGGAGCATATAGGAGCCTTGTTAATACACATGTTTCATTTTTATACTATAGAAACAGACCAATGGAAACTGTCATTTGCTTAATGAAAAGACTAATTAAAGACACCCAGGAAGTGGATGTGTTGTTCTACCGTAGGCTTCTTGTTTTGATTTGGTCACAGGATTAGAAATGAAATTTAGGGGCTCCCGGCTGGCTCAGTTGGAAGAGCATGTGACTCTTGATTTCAGGTTGTGAGTTTGAGCCCCACGTTCAGTGTAGAGATAACTTAAAAATAAGATCTTAAAAAAAAAAAAATGAGATTTCATATGTTCTTGATATCCTTGCCATTTTTCATCCAGGCCTTTAATTATCCCCTGGGTGTTATTTACCGTCTAACTGTTACACCACATTGCTTTCGGATAGCACTCTCTTTTGTTGAGCTTGAGGCAATTTAACTGTCTTGGAATTCATCTATAACCATCTTGAGGTGGATGTTCTTATCACTAATAGTTGTAGTGGTTACATTGACAAAACTGTTCAACTTGAAATTTCCGTTGGATCTAATGATTTTCTGGATTTCCAAATATTTGCTCAGTTCTTGCTGTTTTGCCAGTGATTGGCCTCTATTCCAAATTCCTGCTTTCTGGTAATCATTCGTTCATTCATTCATTCATTCAATAGATATTCCATGCATGCCTACCTACTAATCAGCCAGGCACTGTTATTGGTGTCCTATCACTGTTGGCTTTAAATTGTCACTACTTCTGATGGATTATGTATATACATATTTTTCACACAGAGTAAGAAGAAGGACAGAGTGTCTTGTTTCCTTCTTTCTAGAAAGGGCCTTCTGATTCTTTGTGACCTTTTATGGATGGTGCTGCATTTTAACTCTGTCTTTGTTCTTGTCTCAGAGGCAGCCCCAAGTGAATCAGATCAGATGTTAGGAGAAGTGGACGCCCTGTCTGTTGAACTGAAGCATTACATTCAGGAAGATAACTGGAGGTTTGAGCAGGAAGTCGAGGAGTGGGAAGAAGAGCAGTCTTGCAAAATCCCTCAAATGGAATCCTCCACCAGCTCAGCATCACAGGACTTTTCTCCATCCCCAGGTACCTGGGGGGCCTGCGCGCCTACGGTCTGGTAGCGTCCACCCTGCCCTCCTTCAGCCAGCTCTGGGGCTTGAGCTGAGTGAGGGCTGCCACAGTGTGCACAGTGTGTATAGTTCAGTGTAGTGGTGTTTTGCAACCCGGCAGAATAGCTTGTGGCTTTAGGGTGTCTTTTCTGATGAGCAGAGTGATATCAGCAAGACCAGCTCCCTGTACTTTCTGTCGGTTTGTTTTCACGGTTTTGGGGTTGTGGGAGAGGCTATGCGGAAGAATAAGTAGACTCTATGAAAACTATTCTCCAAAGACAATCTTCCTAACAGAAGGCCGGTTGTAGGAAACCTGCACTGACATAAAGAAACAGGACGAAGTTGGGAGCACGTTAAATTTTCCGGAACCATCAGTGGGTTCTTGCTGAAGTAGATGACCTAGTCTTTGAGTCACTCATTCTAGAGGACGTTTGCATAGCTTTTGTTTTCAAAGTTTTTTGGAAGGGTTGTAGATGAAACTTAGGGTGTGTCTTGCTTGCCTTTTACAGAGTGTTCTAGACGTTACTTATCATCAGATGCTAAAGCCTTTGTACCATTCCTTATCAGAGCCCTCAGCAGCCTCCTCCCACGGGGTCCGCTGCTTGGCGTCGGAGCACGCTGTGATTGTCAAGGAGCAGACGGCACAGGCCATCGCAAACACGGCGCACGCGTACGAGAGGAGCGGCGTGGAGGCTGCTCTGAGTGAGGTGACAGAGACTCGGAAGCCCACACGCAGGAGGGGCGGGCTCACAGCAGTGATCGCCAGTTTCTCACATTCCTATTATTCTGTGTCTCTGCTGTATTTAACCAGTCCCTCTTTCTCTCCTGTTTTTTCTCACTCTTTCTCTCTGTTCTGCTGCCACAGCCTAAGGAAGCTGAACCCGAGAAGCCCATGTCCCCGGAAACAACCCTTGCAGAGCAGTCAGAGCAGCCCCCAAAGGCGAAGGACACAGAGTCTGCCGCCCCGCCTAATTCTGAGGCCTCTGAAGTCGAGATCCCCAGTGTGGGAAGGATTCTGGTTAGATCTGATGCAGATGGATATGATGAGGAGGTACACAGATGAGTGCAGGACTCAGCTGCCTGTCTCCAGTCTTCTCTCCTTCCCATATGCCCCAATGTGCTTGTCGAAGGTGTCTGGCAATAGTTAATATTGGAACAAATAATGAACAGGAGGGCCTGTCTGGTTTTGACCTTAGTTACCGTTTTGTAAAAGATCACCTCGTTCCCACCCCAGTGTATATGCCCCCGGTATATATCTACCCAGGCGTATACTGATGGA
Organism: Ailuropoda melanoleuca; assembly: GCF_002007445.2. NCBI lineage: Eukaryota > Metazoa > Chordata > Mammalia > Carnivora > Ursidae > Ailuropoda > Ailuropoda melanoleuca. Next base: position 10,138,180 of record NC_048225.1, on the reverse strand, counting down.
GGCAACAGAGTCTAGATGGCTCAGAGAGGTAGTTAGCTTCCTTCTTGGTATTATGAGAAAAAAAAAAGCCTTTTAAATTAGGAGCCTTTGTCTTTGGTAATATTAGTCCATTGTTTTTCCCCCAGATCTAAAATTTTCAGTTGTCTAGTAAGCAAAACAAATGTGAATTGAAGTTGTTTTTAATTCTAAAGCTTTCAGAAGGAGCTGTGGGATCCCAAGTCACTTATGGTCAGTCCCCTTTACAGTTGGCGCTGCACGTAACAGCCACGAATCCTGTCCCTCAGGGTTCTGTTTCTTCCTGGGGGATTTTTTTTTTTTTTCAAATCATTGAAAGGTTTTGACTTTATAAAGTCATATTTGTATACAGCCTAATTTCCAGACTATTTTAAATGTACTAATCATTTTAGTAAAACTCTAAAATATTTGTGTCCTAGGATAGACAACCAAATTACAGAACTCCATTGGAATTCTCAGAACAGACACTTCCCCTGGGAGAGCTATCATTTAACTCGATTCTTTAGCAGTGCTGTTTGTGAATATTCTCAGATGTCCCTCTTTATTTACCTGCTGAATTAGAGTATGTAGAAACAGCTTTTCTTGGGCAAGGTCTGGCCATGGTGCACAGGGACGGGGCTGTGGGTGTGCGTGGGGGCAGGTGTGCAAATCTGGGCTGGCGGCAGATGCCGGCCACGGGCACGCGGCCACTCTTCCCTTCAGCAGCCCGCTCGCCTTTCCTCCGCTCTTCTTTTGAACTTTCCTTCTCTCCTGTTTTCTCTCTGTGTTTTGTGCCTTCTTGTGGTAGGTGATGCTGAGCCCCGCCATGCAAGGGGTCATCCTGGCCATAGCTAAAGCCCGTCAGACCTTTGACCGAGATGGGTCTGAAGCAGGGCTTATTAAGGTATCTCTTTTTAAAAATCTAATCCTTATGCCACAGGTATCATAGTAACGGGGCCATAATTTTATTAGATGGTAAAAAAAAATGCGACGAAGAATTTTTTCCTTAAAGTAACACCTAAAACTCTGTTTCTGTTCAAACCGATGGACAGGATACTGACAACGCCTCCCCTTGGTGCTAACGCAGCGTTGGTGTGTTAGGCCTGGCCTGGAAGGCTTGCTGTTGTCCTTAGGACATATCTATTAATAATCATTCCCTGCATTCACCATATCTATTAATAAAGCTGGGGAGGAGACATTGCCTTTATGGTTTGGGAGCCATAATACAAGAAAGTAGACCATGCATTTTAAGGTACCTGAGTAAAATTTAAGGTACTCGAATAAATTGCATCTATGTGCATTTTAAAAATTCAGGTCCTCAGGACTCAAGGAGACTAATTAAAACTAAATATTTGTTTTTCTTAAACCCTTATGAGAAAAACGAGTTTCTCCCAAGTGCAGGACATGTTTGGCGCCTTAAGAGTTCTGTCCCTTATGAAACGCAAACAACTCACAGATTCCGTGGTTGCCTCTGTAATTCCCCTATACGAATTTCTTAGAAGTCTCCTTGGAGTTACGAGAACCTCTCTAGCTCGGAGACAACAGGTTCTGTGAGCAGAAACCCCAGCGTGCCCTCTTCTGACTACAGTTTTGTCCTTAATAGGCATTCCATGAAGAGTACTCCAGGCTCTACCAGCTTGCCAAAGAGACGCCGACTTCTCACAGCGACCCTCGGCTCCAGCACGTGCTGGTGTACTTTTTCCAGAACGAAGCGCCCAAAAGAGTCGTAGAACGGACGCTCCTGGAACAGTTTGCAGATAAAAATCTTAGCTATGATGAAAGGTGAGACGAGAATGTGTCAGGCCCAGTGACCCAGAGGAGTGACCTCCTCTGACGGGAAAGTGGTGCCCTGCCCCTCTCACTGCTTCTGACCCTTGTCCCACACAGATCCATCAGCATCATGAAGGTGGCTCGAGCTAAACTGAAGGAGATTGGTCCAGATGACATGAACATGGAAGAGTACAAGGTGAAGTCTTTTCTTTAAGTCTACAAAACAAAAACATTAATTCTTAAGTCAAACTGACAATTTTGCGTTACCACAGACTGACTTGCCCCCACCCCCACCCTCACCCCCAAATAAACAGCTGGGTGAGAAGAGAGAAGCGATCTTTTCTGGCCCTCAGAATAACCAGTTTCTTTGTTCCATTCTTCTATTAGAATAAATTAACACTTTATTTCCTTTTAATATCCACTTTAGCCTTGTATCTAGGCAATCAAATTCTTGATTCATGGTTTTGGTTTGTTTTAAAATAATACCCTTTGTGAATAATTCTATATTTGAAGTGAAATTTCCGTGCATTAAAATGCATATACAACTACAAATTTCCCAAAAAAGCATTGTGTTAGAAGTAACGCTGCTCTGTGACAGCTAGGTGTGCCCGCAACACCTGCTGAGCTGGGTGCTGAGCTCGGAACAGCCTTGTCCTTCCGTGTTCCCTGCACGTGCACGTTCTTGTGAGACCTTGACAGGCATCTGTTTAAACCAGAGCCGCATGACTTTGACAGGGTGTTGGAAATTAAGATAATACATTCTAAAGCTCCCGTGAAATAAATATTTCTGTTTCTCAGTGGAAGTAACAGGTCACTGAAAATTAAGGTCAGTCATGGACTTTTATTGCAAATGGTGAATACAGCATTATCGAAAAGTTTTTGTGTTTGTGGTTTTCGTGCTCGGTAAACATCTGTATAGAGCATAAAACTGACCGTGGCGGGAAGTGTAGAAATAGTTTATGGTGACCATAATCACTAATGGCATTTATTCCGTTTCAGAAGTGGCACGAAGATTATAGTTTGTTTCGGAAGGTGTCTGTGTATCTCCTCACAGGCCTGGAACTCTACCAAAAAGGAAAGTATGTGGGCCTTTTATGTCTCTCCGATTATTGGTCAAGGCACTGTTAACTACTGATGCCCAGCTGGGAGTACCGAGAACCATAGCCCTGCATCCTCTCCCCACCCCACGCACCAGGGCACCTCTGCTTTTCCCACTGTTTCATGAAGCATCGCACGTGCTTTTTCATCCTTCACGTAGGAATAGATATGGTGGTAAAGATCCGTAATGGCCAGATTTTCCTTGTGATAAATGAAGATGAACCCAGAAAATGAATTTTGGAGTTGGGGTGAACCTTAGTAAGCACGCAGTCCCCTTCTTTGGTGTAGAGTTGAGGAAAACGGAAGCACAGGGAAGTTTCATGATTCGCTTTGGGTTTCTTGACCAGTTTGCAGCAGAACTGAGAGTGGCCGCCGTCTTTGGCCCTCAGGCTTTTCCCAGCATGCCACGCTGCCTCTGTCCGCAGGACCTTTCCATAATTGCAGCCTTGTTAACGTTTGTACTGGGGGACAGAGAGGTCAAAGCCCTCCCTTGATCTACCATTTTCTCAGGTACCAAGAGGCACTCTCCTACCTGGTCTATGCCTACCAGAGCAATGCCGCTCTGCTGATGAAGGGGCCCCGCCGCGGGGTGAAGGAGTCGGTCATCGCTTTATACCGAAGAAAATGCCTTCTGGTGCGTACTGTTTGTAGAGCCTTGTGATTCCTATTAGTTTATTGTCTTCATCTCTGTTCCTTGAAGCTGCAAAGAAATACATCTTAGAAAACAAAATAATTTTCCATAGGTTTTAGATTTTTCTAAACTCTTAAGAGTAGTTGTCCACTGAAACAGGTGATTTTAAGTTACTTAAGTGAATATCATTCTTCTTCGAGCCCTGGTGGAAGTTAGGATGAGAAGCAGTTACCCCCTTTTTCTGCGCCCTTTATGTATACCTGCATCACCGTGTCTGTCACCACCACATTGCTTCTGTGCTGGGTCGTGAGTTGCTTGAGCACAGACCCTTTTCTTCTTCCGCTCTTTCCTCTGTGCCTGGCACATCGTAAGCACGCAACAGATATGTGTTGAAGGAATGCAGTGTTTTTTCTGTGTTGTGTGCGGTGTTCCTGCTAAGCTAGTAGATGAGAATTTTAGCAACTTCTGAGCAACTCCAGGTTTTTTTTTAATGGTATAAACCGTAAGAATTGGTCCTCTTGTTGTGTTAATATCACTGTCGTGCAGCACTAAAGTCTAGCCTGGCCTCTTTTGCATTTGGCAGTCACAGGGGAGGGCATACCCATATCCCCTCGGCCCAGCCGAGGGTTTATACAGGTGCTTGTCCTTCGGAGAACTACAGGGAGCTGCCTTGCCCTCAGACTGTGAGCCCGCCCGGGTCCTCCCTGCCTCCCAGCAGGATTGCCCATCCTGGAAGGAGTCCAGCCAGCATTTCTGTCACTGCCTTGTTAATACCAAATGGAGGAGTTTAAGTCATGGCATATGTTCGTCTCAAGAGCTTCATTTTCTGATGTATACCCTGATTTCTGTATCAGTTATAGGGTGTGGCAGGGCATTTTGAAGCTGAAACGAGGGCTTTGTAGAGTTGGTGGATCTGAATTTTATTGTGCCTTAAATCACCAGGTACAGATGACATTTGAATGTCCGGCTCAGCTCCCACCGGTCGGTGGTAATAGTGATTCGGGTTCTTCCCCATCACTGGCTCGCAGCCCCAGTGTGTGTTAGCGTCACATAGGGAGCGTTCACACTGCGGCAACTCCTGCCCAGACTGTCAGACCAGAGGCTCTGGGGAGGGACCTGGGCATCAGCATGCCTTCTGCGGGTGACTCCGACGCTCAGTAGAGAGTGAGAGCCGCTGGGTAAGCCTTTTAGTAGAAGCAAGTGGTAGGCAGGACCTTGACTTGTAAGGTCAGGTAAGTGGGTCACAGACTTTGCTGCATTAGGATCACCTTGGGAGCTTTAAAAAAAATCCCAGTGCCCCGGTCACCTGCACACCAATGGAAACAGCATATCTGGAGTGGTTTGTAAAGACGGCCAGGCAATATGCAGTAAATTTGGGGAACCGCTTGTTTAGGCTCTTCTAAAATAGGTATTTATCTTTTTCAGACTGTTTTCTTTCCCCCCACTCTGTCTTTTACCTGTAGGAGCTGAATGCCAAAGCAGCTTCCCTCTTTGAAACAAACGATGACCACTCTGTAACCGAGGGCATTAATGTGATGAATGAGTTGATCATTCCCTGCATTCACCTTATCATTAATAATGACATCTCCAAGGATGACCTACATGCCATCGAGATCATGAGAAACCATTGGTGCTCTTATCTTGGGCAAGATATTGCTGGTATGTTGTTGTCGGTGCTTGCAATAATTTCTGCGGCTCTTTAGACTTAGAAACGGCAGTGTTTTCACTCTCAGCACTGGTCATCAGACCTTTGTAAAGGCTTATTGCAGTGGGTAGGTGAGTTAAAGGTGGATCTGCTCTACTGAGACAAAGGGTAGGATCCTAGACCTCTGTCCCTCAGCCTCCCCTTACCTCCTCTGTGGTTGATAAGCACCTCCACAGACAGCCTGCAAGCCCTGTTTGAGAAAATTACTCCTCTCCGGGAATGTCACCCTTGTAGTACTTTTTCATCTGTCGGAATCTGTTTATGTAGCTTGATTACGTGGTAGTGCCATAACTAAATTTTCCCGTGACTCATAGTTGCAAGACAGAGCCCCTGTTATTACCTAGGATGCCCTCAAGATTCATAAAATGGTAAATGGAATTGGCTAGCTTGTTCAAAGCATTTTGGAGAGGGATCCTAAAACTAGTCCTTTTTAGATGAATTCTGGTAGCCTTAGAAAGTTGGCATATGTTCTAATATGAAGCCTCTTTGTTAGTTTCTCACCGATGTAAAGATATTATATTGACTTGCTAGCAAGTATTCATGTTTATGATATTTACTGGAAAATTCTGTAATTAGTGGTTATGAATTTCCTTTTAATGTCATTCAGTTTTCCTTGAGACTGTATGTGATATACAACTTTACTTATAGTGCCGTGAGTACACACTCACATGTTTTAATCACTGAAAGGAAATAGCACCATTATATTTATGGCGTAGAGTATCTTATCCACTTTCTCAAGTTTTAAAAGGATGATAGATTAGAAGGCCCGTCAGTGAAATGAAAATTTAGTGTTATCCTGCCACACGTCACACAGTTTAAAGCTGTGACCTAACGCTTTGGTACATTTGGCAAGTAGTCTTTGCTCCTGGTTGGGACTAAAGAATCATCATTTGTTGTTAGCTGGCCAGCACGATGCTTTGACCTTTGAGGTTGGGGAATGAATGGGCTCTGTGGAAGGCCTTCCCAATATAGTTGCAGGCTTAACTGGTTTTTACTCAGATACTTGGTTAGCTGTATATGTAACCATCCATTTTCCCTCCACAGAAAATCTACAGCTGTGCTTAGGGGAGTTTCTACCCAGGCTTCTGGATCCTTCTGCAGAAATAATTGTCTTGAAGGAGCCTCCGACCATTCGACCCAATTCTCCCTATGACCTTTGTAGCCGATTTGCAGCTGTCATGGAGTCAATTCAAGGGGTTTCAACTGTGACAGTGAAATAAGCCCCCACATGGTCAAGGCCCAGTTTGGTCTGCGGCTGCCTGCCTGTTGCACAGAAGTTGTTGTCACAGTGTTTCCCCTGGGGACGGGATTAGGTAGGAAAGTAAGATTCAGATCCAGACCCCAACCATGCTCTGAGTGTAAAGAAGGATGAAAATAAAATTGCACTTTTTAGGTACAGAATCAGGCAAGCGATTTCACTAAAAAAGACAAGAACCGTTGCATATTAAGGTATTGAATTATGTCAGAAGACCTGAAATGTCTCTTGTACCTGCAAGAGTGCTTGGGCTTCGTTGAGCCTCTTGCCACTTTTAAAATTATCCTTCAGGCATAAATATTTTTGACAGTGGAATAGAAGGGTGATCCATCAGAGCCTGAGCCAGACGAGCAGCTCCTGATATTTTATCAAATACAGGTGACATTTAGAAGTTCTTAACTGCAAGAGATGAGAAGTCTAAAGCCCTGCCTGTGTCTTGACAGGAGATGACAGTGGGTTGCTGATGAACTGCACCCTTTTACGTGTGGGTAGAAATACAAGGGCACGTGGCAGCAAGATGCTGCAAAGTCAAAAGAAAGCTGCCTTTCCTCTCTTCTCTCTCTCTCTCTGATTTTATATTTTTAAATAAACCAGAAAACCTCACACTCGGTCCCGAGTGAAAGAAAGCAAAGCACTAAGGTCTGTAGAGAGAATGGCGTCGTGAAGCGTGATCGAGACAGGATAGCGTGAGAGTTGGTCACCATTTCAGCAAAATCTAGCATCCGAAAATTGTCCACAACAGATGTCTAAGGCTGCTGCTGGCCCGAAAGAACATTTGGTTGCCTCTTCCCCCCCCCCTTTTTTTTTCTTCAGAAAGATAAGGGCTGTGGGTTTGTAAAAAGAAGAAAAGTCTATCTATCTACCTATATATATATATGTATATGTAGAGAGAGAAATATCCTCTGTTGACCATTTTTAAAAGGCCCCAGATTGGATATTGTGTTTTAACCAAATTTTAACATGAATGAGGGAATAGTGGGTGGGATGAACACTTGATACAACTATGCAGATTTTATAAATGTGCAATAAAAGTATTTGTTGTACCTTTGGTGTGTGGTATGGCCTTCATTTAAACACATATTTTCCGGAAATGGGTGGGCTCCATAAGCATTTGTCATGTCTCGGTTTTTCTCCCTTAAAAGAAAAAAGCAGTTGGAAGCGCTGAGAATCTTGATGGGGGAGAAGTGACTCTCGAGCAGCCCCTGGTGGTGCCTGGTGTCTCCATGCTGTTTGCTAGTTGCATTGCATGTGAGTATCTACGGCGCAATTTGTAGAATTTTTTTTTTTAAGATTTTATTTATGTATTTGACACAGCACAGGCAGGAGGAGTGGCAGGCAGAGGGAGAAGGATTAGCAGGCTCCCCGCTGAGCAGAGAGCTCAATGCCAGACTCTATCCCAGGACCTGGGATCATGACCTGAGCCGAAGCCAGACGCTTCCCCGACAGCCGCGGAAGCGCCCCTGTGATTTGTAGAATTTAGAAGGGAAAAAACTTTTCTCTTAAAACGGACTTTCTTACATTTTGGCTGAATGAGCGGTAGGCCATCTTTTCCAGAATTTCCAAAGTGCTTTTGTGTTTCAAAGCTCACTGCAGAGATAATTGTTTCATGGGAAATTGATCCATTTTCTTACCATTGATTTGCTTTACTGCTTAAGCTTCTGAGTACCACCCTTTGCTGTTCCCTTTTTAATCTCTGTCATTATTGAGTACTATGCACAGCTATATTATTTCACTTAATGTAACAGCCCAGGGATGATGGTGGGGACTGGTTTGCCCAAGGTCCTAGATGTTTTAAGTAGTGAAGCCAGGATGCTAACTCTTGGGGTAGTCTCCCTTCATAGCCTTTTAACAACTGCTCAACTGCCCTTGGTAGTCTTGCAAAATCTTTCACTTCGTGCCTTTCCACATTCGTTACTTCCTGATCAGTTGTTGGGAATCTATAGTTGACCAAGAATGGAGCAGATGGACATTTGTATGTGTGGTGTTGGGTACTTTCTGTCCTTTGGATCCACTCAGACCACCAGGTGGAGTGCTGAGAAGTCATTTCTTTTTCCTCGTGTTTGCTGGCTGTTTTAGGTACAGCCTGGTTTCTTAAGGGGTCCACAAACTCAGGCTAAGCATGCTTTTTACGTGTTTAAAAGACTGTGAAAAAGAAGGATGAGGGCTGGGGTGAGGGGCCGGGGGGAAGAAACCTACGTGACTCTTAACCTAAAATGTTTCAAGGGTTTGCTCAGGGCACTTGACCTCAGCATAAATTCCCTTGACACTGGTTTGGACTTTCTGTGGTTCGCCGGAATCACAACCTGCTTCTGTTTGGGTTTGTTAGCTCCTTTAAGAACTCTAAGCCGTTTAAACTCTTTTTTACCCTACCTGCTTCAAGAAAGAAGTGTGAAGCAGACGCAACAGTTTAAATAATGAATGAACAGGAGGCAGGGCCCGATGGAGCAGAGCTTGGATAGAAGGGGCAATTCACTGTAGCATAGTTTAGCCATTTTCATTGCTTGGTTTACTGTTCTTTGTTTGTATAACTATACCTTACAATTTATTCTGCTAATTGTCATTTGAATTGTTTCCAGTTTTTGGCTACTACCCATAATGCTTCTGGGAGCATTTGTGTGCATGTGTTTCAATGCCCATATGAATGCATTTCCGTTGGCGTGGAACTGTGAGCAGAATCGCTGGGTCATAGGGTATATGGGTCACAGGGACAGAGGGCTGTGTCTTTACTAGGTACTGCCTAAGTTTCCCAAAGCAGTTATACCAACTGAAAACCCCTCTCCCCGCAGTTTATGAGCTCCAGTTGCCCCATATCCTTGATAAAATGTAGTTTTGTCAGTATTTTTAATTTTAGCCATTATGGCTGGTGTGTGATATTGTTTTAATTTGGACTTGCACACTAACAACATTGAGCATCTCTTTATATGCTTATTGGCTTGGGCTATTTTGTGAAATACCTAGTTAAGTCTTTTGCCAACTTTTTTTGTTGGATTTACTGTCTTGCTACATATTCATTTGTAGGAGTTTTAAAAAATAGCCAGTTATGAAAAATTTTTTGGTTATATGCATTGCATAGATCTCACACTCTGGCTTTCTGCTCCTGATGGCTTGATGAAAACAACTGTTTAATATTAATGTAGTCCAACTTACCCATTCTTCTCCTTCACGGGTAGTGCTTATTGTGCCCTGTTGAGGAAATCATTATCCAAGGTCATAAAGACATTCTGTGTTATCTCCCAGAAGTTTTGCTTTTTGACCCTTCCTGTGTAGCTGATGGACCCAGCACCATTTACTGTCTTTTTCTCCATGCTATGCCTTTGGCATAAATCAAGTGTCTATGTAGGGGTCTACTTCTGGGCTCTTTTGTTTGTTCCATTAGTATGTTTGCTCGTACCAAAATCACACTGTCTTAATTTGCATAGCTTTATCAGCCTTGATTTCCAGGACAATAAATCGTCCAGTTTTGAACGTCCTCAAGATCATCTTGTCTATTCTTAATTTTTTGTATTGCATATAAATTTTGGAATCAGTTTGTCAGTTTCCCACACAGATTTCCAGGGATTTTGATTGGGTTTACAGTGACTATAGATAATTTGGAGGGACTTAACATCTTCTAATCTATGAATACAATATATCCTGTTTATGTAGGTTTTCTTTAATTCCTTCTTTTTTATTATGTTCAGTTACCCTCTGTACAGTATATCATTAGTTTTTGATGTAGTGTTCAGTGATTCATCAGTCACACATAATACCCAGTGCTCATCCCAACACGTGCCCCCCCTTAATACCCATCAGTTCTTCCATATCTTTCATATATTGATTCCTAGATCTTTGAGGTTTTTCAAGCTATTGTAAATGTTGTCATTTTGGGAATTACATTTTTAATTGTTTGTTGCTGGCATCTAGAAACAAAGTGATGTTTCTGTGCTCACTTCGGCAGCACATATACTAAAATTGGAACAATACAGAGAAGATTATCATGACCCCTTTGCAAGGATGAGCCCAAATTTGAGAAAGAAATTGATGTTTTTATATCAACTCTGTATCCAATGACATTGATAAGTTCACTTACTAATAGTTGATCAGTAGTTTTTTTAAGATTTTCTCTATGCATAATTATGTTACCTGTGAATGATGACTTTTATTTCTTTATTGCAAGCCCTTGCAACATTTATTTTTCTTGCCTGATCATACCTACTCGAGGGCCTCTGGTACAATGCTGAATAGAGGTGGTGATAGTGGGCATCTTTGTCCCCTAATATTGGGGGAAAGTTTTCAATATTTCACCAATAAGTATGCTGTAGGCTTTTTGTAAATTCCATTTATTATATAAATAAAGATTCCTTCTATTGCTATCCTGCAAAGAGTTTTTAAAAAATTATGAATGGATGTTGAAATTTATCAAATGATTTTTCTAAACCTATTAGAATGATTATATGGGTCTTCCCTTTTTTCTGTTCATGTGTGAATTACTTTTATTAATTCTAAATGTTAAACCAACCATGTGTTGCCAGTATACACTGTTCATGATATTTTTATATGTACATGGAATTTTTCATATTTTGTTTAGGATTTTTGCATGCATATTTATGATATATGTGGCCTTTTCTTATAATGTCCTTGTCAGGGTTTTGGTGTTAAGGTTATTCTGGCCTTAAGGAATGAATTGGAAAATATTCTGTAATTTTCTGTGCTCTGAAAGGTTTGGAGAAGATAGGATTATTTCTTCCTTAATGTCTGGAAGAATTCATTTCTGAAATTGCCTGAGCTTTGAATTGTGTGTTTTGTAGGCATGCTTTTCATTATGATGCAGTTTCTTTCATACATACAGCATTTTCATATTTGGGGGGTTACTTATGTGAATTTTGGAAATTATTAGAAATTTGTCCATTTCATCTAAAATTTAAATTTTACTAGCAGACAGTTCATAATACCTCGTGATTTTTCTTTCTTTCTTTTTTTAATGACCTTAGTGTCTATGATGTCCTAGTGATGTCTCTTTTCATTACTGATACTGGGTGACATGTATCTTTTTTCTGGTTAGTATTATTAGTCTTTTCAAAGACCTGTATTTTGCTTTTGTTTGTGTTTTTCTTTTGTAAGATTTTGTGGGTTTCTTTTCCTGCTTTTTTAACCTAAAGCTCTCAGGCAGTGTTTCTTAACCTCGACTGCCAATCCAGAGTCAGCTGTGTCACTTAAAGAAAGGAAAAAAAAAAAAACCCAGCAGCTGGGCTTCAACCCTGCAGATACTGACTTGTTAGATTTGGGCTGGACCCCTGTTGTCATGCTTAGAAGGCCTCACAGGTGATTTGATGTACAGTCACAGCTGAAGGATAGTCCTTCAAAGACTACATCTGAAACATGAGGTACTGTATGTTGGCTAATTGAATTTAAATTTAAAAAAAAAAAGGTGTTCCATGGAAAGAATATTGACATCAGAATCCAACACGTCTGAGTTCAAATGCTGGCTGAACCTGTTTTCCTGGTCTATAAAACAGGAAAACACATACCTCGTAGTTATATTTTAAGAGTCAAGGAAAAAAGAGAAGTAGCAATGACTCAGTGTGAGTAGAGCCCTAGATGCAGTTCTCATGGGGAAGTTTGTCACAGGGTGAGAATTTTAAGGGTTGGCCTGACCTGTGCAGGGCCCACAGGTGGGTTCTAAATAACTGATATCTAGAGGGTTATGGGCCTCTGGCAAATTGAAGTGTTTGTACTGGCCAATCTGACTGGGAGAGAGAAACGTTGAAGGGATCAGAGCTTATGCTGGATAGAAGAACCATGGAATCTTCTATCTGATTCTCCTCCTGTTTTAGATACATTTTTTTCTTTAATTATGTTATTGAAAAGCTTGAACTCAGGAAGGTACAGCAAGCCAATAACTTTCTTTTTGTTTCCACTGCCACTTTCCAATAAGATCCTGTGGGTCTTCTTCCCTGCCCCTGACAGCATCTCAGGAAGACGGCATAGCTTTCTTGTCATGTGGGAGTATTAAAACAATGATTTTCATGTATTGCAGAACCAGACCAATCTAGATCAAAAGTTTACTCATTCGTTTCGCTTCTCCTCTCACCTGAGTTCAGGCCGAGACCTGTAGGTCAGGGACTAGCAGTAAGGAAGGAGTGGCGGGATGTCCTCCCACTCGCCCAGCTCCATGCCCCTCCTCACCCCCAACTCCTGCCTCCTCTAGAGCCTGGGGGAGGAGGCTTTGTAAGAGAAGGCAAAGGATGTTGTCTAGTTTTTAAGTAAAAACAGTAATACCTTCTTGGTTCTCAAATGTCCTTTTTTATGTCAGGAATGCGATTATTAGCTCTTGTGTGGGATATTTTATGGGTTCTCCAGAGAACCCCGTAGAAAACCTCTGCACTGTCCTTTGATGTGGCTTTTGGACTTCCTGGCTGACCTCTTCCAGACCTTCTAAGCTCCTAATTAAGTCATTCACCCCTCCAACAGTGCTCTGGGACAGTGTCACCCAGACTGCCTCCCCTGCATCCGCTCGGGCTATGCAAAGCCCCACAAGGCCCAGGGCAGCTGCTGCCAGCATGCCCCACTTCGGCCAGCCTCCTGCTGCAGACTACCTCGGTGGGCATCAGGCACCCTTCTCTCTGCCTCCACAGCTCAGATCAGGTTTTCTCAAAGATTTTCCTGGGCACCATCCTGAGGGCAGCAGCCATGGGCCCACACACACAGAGTTTCTGGAGCTCAGCAGGTGTGCAAGGGGTGTGTTTCAGATACCGTCTTCCCTCTTAGAAAGAACTCCCATCTCTGCGTGGTTCTCTTGAGGTCCATCTCCACCCTGTTCCTCACCTGGAAGGGTAGGGAACATCACCATACCCACCAACTGCTATGAATTCCCTTCTAAGAATCCTCCCTAATGAATCTGTGTGCTTCTCCTATGTAGGCTGTTGGGTGTGGGGTTGGCCAGCTTGGCCCCTTCTTAGAAGCTGTGTGTTGAGCCTCTCTCTTTAGAATAGGGGGCTCATTGCACCCATGGGCCTTAGCTTTGAGACTTTATGGAAAATTCTGAGCAACAGAGAAGTCCATTCTACATTCTATAAACTGGATGAAATAGCAAGAAGAATGGCTTAAAAAATAAATCCATCAATCAGAGTGGAAAGTGACCTCCAAGATCTTTCGTTCTATGTTCGAGGCCAGTAACTACAAACATTTTTCTAACTCAGTCTTATTGTCTTACTCCTGGCTGCTAAGACACATCTCTTGTCCAGAAGCTCATGAAACTATTTCTGACTTCTCTCCCATCCCAAAATGTGTCTAACTCACATTGGCCTCCCTTAGGACCTTTTCTCTAGATCTAGTCTCAAAGGCTCACAAGGGTAACAGATGAGTATTTTAATACGGGACTTCTGGAATGCCTTAGCTGCTACTGGTGAAGGTTTCAGTCCCAAAGGCAGGCTGTTTGGAGAAGACGGCACTGAGGCACATCCAATTCCAAGACATCAAATTTGGTGAGTCCCTGAGTTATTTTCTCACAATGCTTTGCACTTAATAAAAGATTTTGACTTGGAATTCTGATTGACTGGTATCCTTTGCTGTTTCTAATACACATGACAACACACAGCTCTCCATGGGTAACCACAATAAAGAAATGTTCCTAATGTTAGGATAATTTGCTGCAAGTCTTTAGGAGAAAAGGCTGAGTTGAAGCTAAGATTTAATTAGCTCTATTTTTATTTCTCATTATTTTCCCTACAAAGCAGGTAGATGAAAACAGTGGTGGTTTTAAGTGAAACACATCTTCTTCCTCAGACTCTTTCTCTAAACGTGGATTCACATTCCTTTCTGGGAGTGACATGCTGTTGATTACTTGGGAATCAATCAACAATCCCCATCCCATCCCCATTTTTTTAAAAAGTGCTTTTGTGTCCTTTATAAAAAGAATTAGGAAGACAAAATATTTTCTTAACAAATCTTTAGTTTGTGTTTTTTTTTTTTTTTTTTGTTTTTTTTTTTTTTTTTTTTTTTTGGCGGTGGAAGCCACGATCACATGCTGATGATAAATATGCCATTAGCACCTGCAAACATGGGATTAGGATGAGCGCTGTGAGCCACCAGCAGGAACAGGTGAGCCACCTGGCAACAAAAACCCTGTTGAGGCCTCAACAAAAGCACAAAGGACAAGATTTTTCTTTATAGGTCTTTGATTTTTTCTTCTGCTTCTGTGCCGGTTTTTCCTTTGGTCTGGCAGATTGGCTCAGCACCCTGTCTTCATGAAGCGACAGGATGGGGTGAAGGAAGACTGCCCTGGCATTGCGGGCCTGGATTCTAGTCCCGAGCAGCTAATGACTCACCATGGGCATGTTGCCTGAAGCTTCTGAATCTCAAGTTCTTCATTAGCAAAACAAAGAATATGAGCTCTCCCAACCTCAAAAAAAAACCTCTCAAGATGTGTTAAGTAAAAGTACCAAGATTCGTGGAGGTGTTTTGTAAACTGAAACCCTGCACAACTGTGTCAGTGGGGGTGAGGTGTGAGAGGAGGGGGAGCGGGTACCGCTGTGGTCACCTGGGGGCTGACTTCCTACTCCTGGCCACATGCTCAGCCTCCTGTGGTCCTGAAGATAGAGCCAGTGCTCCATAAGGGGATGGACAGGCTCTGCAAGATCCGGCTCCTTCCTGCCTCGCTGGCCTTACCTCATACACTTTTCTCTCTTCATCCAGAACTGCTCTCCAGCCTTCAGTTTTTAACCAGTTATCACTTCCTTAGGGCATCCATCCACGACTCCCTGACTGGGTTACAATTTCTCCTATCACAGGATCTTGTGGAAGCATATACCTTTCTGAATTTGTCAAGTTTGTCATGGATACAATGTCCCCTTATCTAAGGATTTCACATTAATATTTCTCTCCCCTATCTGCCTCTACGAGGGGCAGGGATAAATTGTGTCTTTTACCATGTCATTCCCGGTTCCTAACGCAATGCCGGGCGCATGGCAGGCGCTCAGTGCGTATTTGTTCAATGAGTGAATAAATGACCAGATGGATGAATGATGAGATGGGGCCATCTGGGAGATCCTGTGGGATCCAGGGATAACTCTTGGGTATCTGAGCCTCATTCCTGAGAAGGAGTTGACGAAATGGGCATTGAACCATAGAAAGCCAGAATATGACCTTGGTGCAAACCGTTCTTTATGCTCAGAACTTTGTTTGCCTAAGGTCATTTGGATTTGTGGACATAGAGTGGACATACACAAAAGGACATGCATAAATGGGAAAGGTGCTTTCCAGAGAAAGCATGACTCCCAGAGAGAAGCCCACTCTGGGTAAGAAGGTAAACATTGCTGGAGATGAATTTGCCCCTGGGCAGACTCGTTTCCTCAGGAAAACAAACCCAAAACACATGTTATTTCTCTAAGGAGGGAGTTGGCCTGGGCTATGCTGGCAGACTTGTTTATACTCGTGTTGAGGTGTGCACTCTTGCTTGAGCAGCGGCTATCTGCAGATGCCAAGGCCACTTGATGGAGGAGCTCGAGGCAAGGGAGCACGAGCAGGTGATGCCCTGGAGCTCAGCAGGCGAAGCGCAGCACCAGCGGTGCTTTGGGGGGGATGCGCGGGGGGGGGGATGACTCCTCAGTTCTGCAAGCCATCGGGCCTGCCTCTGAGCTTGGCAAGTGACCTGCCTGGGGACATTGGGAGCCAGCACCTTTATTCTCCAGCAGGAATTGTCGACTCTTTCGACTGATTAAGGGAGTGGGGGACAGTTGGCAGTGAGAGGAACAGGGTGGGTAACGTGTGGTGATTTCAGCTGACACACACGTCTGTGAGTAATGAGGCTCCTCCTTGAGGGTTTGCACAGATGCCTGAGGAAGACCTGGGGGCAGGGTAGTCAGGCTGAGGGCCCGCCAGGGCAGGTGGGACAAGCAAAGGAACTGGGGTCATTGTTGTGAAGGGGACTTTATTTATAGCCACAACCTGGGTAGATCTGCTGACATTGGGGTTCCATTTTAAAGGATTTATAACATGATTTTGCCTGTGGCAGAAGACAGTTCTGAGAAGTTGCGAATTCTCTCTACATCCATGCCCACCCACACTGGGCAGTTCCTGGCACAGGCACTCTGTGGTGATCACTTTGGGCCGGTGTGCCTGGGGCTCTCCTAGCATTAGCACCGAAAGTGCCCAGTACTGGGCAAACCAGGACGGTTGTTCACCCTACGACTCATTCACACTATTTCTTAACTTCACGCCGGGAAGACAGAGCCAACCACTTACAGCCTCACAATATAGCAGAAACAAGAATATGTCTTCCCTCTGGGATATTAAGAATCCACAGAACCACACAGATCTTGTGAAGGTCCCCTTCGAATTGTGTACCTGAGAAGGAGAATGAACACAAGGAAGCTTCCTATGTTAAGGTTCTATCCGGGGCCAATAATTCAGTTGCATTTGCAAAGCATATTCTCCAGCATTTTTTTTAACATTTTATTTATTTGAGAGAGAGCCCGTACACGAGCACGGGGTGTGGGAGGGGCAGAAGGAGAGGGAGCCTGACACAGGCTTGATCCCAGGACCCTGAGATCATGACCTGAGCCGAAGGTAGATGCTTAACCCAGTGAGCCACCCAGGCGCCCCCACAGCATTTCTATTTTTATCTACAGTGACTATTCACACTAGATTTTCTATGATAGATGTACTTTTGCAATATATTTAGTAATGAATCAGGTATATAATTAATGAGTTTAAAAGCATTTTAAACAAGTAAAATCTAAATCAGAAAAACATGTTTGTTTGAAATTCTGCCTTGATTTTTCATTCTGAAATACTGGATCATCAAGATAGTCAAATCCTTAACAAATGGGACAGTGACTACCACCCCCATATAGGCAAATAAATATAGAGTGGTGAAGGATAAGGAAGAGAAAGGATTCTACCGACATTTCTTTATTCCAGAGATTCCTTGGCAGTAGCAGTTCCTAGATGAATAGGTTCTTAGGTCTTGGTGTTAGATAGAAGGACTCATTGGACTCGTCTGCTGGGGCATAGAATGGTGGGGCTGTAGGGCCAGCCATCTGGAGAGAGGGCACATCTTCTTTTCCCAGGCAGGCTGAGAAGATGAGGAATAACCCGCCGAGGGCCAAGAAAATCCCAGCAGCCCAGCCCAGGTAGAGGGCATCTCCAAATTCCCAGCGAGGCACGATCTCAGGGATGCTGTTATCCCAGAAGTCTTGGATTGTGGCATAGGCCACCCAAGAGACTGGAAAGAGGGTAGTGGCTGAAGCTGATGCTTCCAAAGTCCCTCCCAGGAGGCAAAGCCGCCTCTTAAATACCCATCTGATCCTGTGAAACTGGAAGCATTCGGACCCAAAGCCAGAGAGCAGAAGTCCCAGTAGCCCCAGCCCATGGGAGACTACCATGAGGATGCGCGATATCTGGAGCTCCTGGGGCAGGGACAAGAAGGACTCAAAGGCCTTGCACACGGCAACGTCCTCCTGATTCACGCAGACCTCCCAAAGCCCCATGATCCAGGTCTCCATTTCATTCAGTTCCAGATTGAGAGTCTTCCACTGGGGCAGGATGGTGGTGACACAGGAGCAGACCCAGCCGAGGAGGGAGAGGAGCAGTCCTCCAAGCTGGGCTTTCCCGCGGAAACTCCAGGCCATGCTGTTCCCACTACAGAGGCAGAAAGCAAAGGACAGGGGGCTCGGTGACTAGTCAGCGGGGAGTACTTTTGGGGAGGCCCAGTGGAAGGTCTTTTACATTTGGGGAGGGCTCTCGTTTCCGTTTTTAGGCAGCAGCTGAAGCAGGTGCTGGGAACTTGGCAACGTTGGGTTTAGGGGGTGTGCCTGAGATCGGATGTGGGCATGGGTTCTGGGGGAGGGCCTCATGAGAGGCAAAAAAAAAAAAAGAAGCCAGACAGTAAACCATCAGTATCTATTGGATGAGTAAATTCATAAACTTGAAGGTAAAATCACTCCCCAGCTCCAAGATGATGAGAATGATGTTCTGGGAATATACAATGATGTAGTCTTTCTGGAGGGCAACATGACTTCGTATTTCATACTTTTTTTTAATATTTATTTTTTAAATATTTATTTATTTATTTGAGAAAGAGAGAAAGAAAGAGAGAGAGGAGGGGCAGAGGGAGAGGGAAAGAAATCCTCAAGCAGACTCCCCACTGAGCACGGAGCCCGGCACGGGCCCTGAGATCACGACCTGCCGAAACCAAGAGTTGGATGCTTAACCCAGTGAGCCACCCAGGTATCCCTTACATTTCCTACTTTTAAATATGCATTTGCTTTGACCCAGCACCTTACCTCCGGGGACTTACCCTACTTTATTGTGAATATATACAAAGATTATGAAAATGTCCATTGAAATATTGGTTAGTACTGGACGGCCATTTTAAAGTGATGTAGAACGAAATTTCAATGACATGAACAATATTTTTGATTCATCGTTAAGTGAGACAGGCCAGTGACCAGTCAGTGTGTACAGCATGTGGAGTACGAGCTCACTTTTTAAAAAGAGTGTATTATCTATATCTACATGGATACATATTATATACCGCAAAATGTTAATCATGGTTATTTTAGTGGAAGGATTATGGATAGTTTTTATTTCCTTATTTGTGATTATCTAAGTATTTTATACATTGTATAAGTGTATCAGTTAATATTTTGGTAAGCAGGAAGAAAATGGGAAATATCCCATCCAAGGAAGCTATCCAGACCCCGAATCCACCAGGAGGGAAGGGCTGCCTGCCCAAGCTCCTGCTGCCGTAGATCGGTAGCTGTAAGAGGTGGTGCTCGTGCTAGCTGTCATTCCTATGTGTTGCTGCTCCGACAGGCAGGTTTTGACAGCAGAGGAAATAATTTGCATTTATTATGGCTAAACGCCAGACTTTTGACCAGATACTTTATCCTTATTGAATTTTCATACCACCACTGTGAGATGCATGTTAGGGAACATGCCAGGGTCCCCCAGCTGGTAAGCAACAGGTCTAGCTCCTGAGCAAGGCGTTTTCAGACCGTGTCACTTCATGTCCCTGTCTCCAGGCCACCACAGTGACTCCCCCTGCACTGTGCTGACACAGCATGTGGGCACGGTTCATCTTTACCGCAAAGCACTGAAGAAAATGGGGATTTCTTATAATGAAGACATACATGTTGCCCAATGTATTCCCCTATTCATATTTTAAGCTACCGATTGTCCTGTGGTGCACTAGGAAGGGGAAGCAGGGAGGAAGGATCTAAGAAAACAGTACCTTGACTTTATCTGAATGATGCCTCAATACAGTCTGATCAGATTATCAGTGGTGTGTGGGTGCAGGGAGGTGATCAGAATCATCTCAAAGGCCCTCTTTTTCTTTTATGTTTCAATCTAGGAAGTTTCCAATACATACACAAGTAGAGCAAATGGAAGAAGAAATTTCATATCCTACGGCCCAGAATAACTTCAGAAATTATCCACTCATACCGATCTCGTTTCATGCGGGCCCACGTCCACCATCCACATCCCGCCCTTCACACTGTTCTGAAGCAAATGGGGTGCCTTCTCAAATTGTAGGCTCCTTCTGCCACTTTTGTAACAACCGCATGTTCTAATCAACACAATGGCAGAATATTATGCATCGCCCCTTTCAGAGTCCTTTCTTGACGATTTGTGAAAATCTGTGAGTTGGGAGACATATAAACCATGGTAAGTGTGAACTACGAAGGAGGTCAGGTTAGTGAGGGAAAACGGAACTCATTCATTTTATTAATTTCTTTTTATCTATTCAAATATTCATTCAGGCCTGCATGCACTGTCTGTGTATAGCAATCCCACTCCGTTCCTTCTTTGTTCTCCTTCCTCAGGCTAACTCTGGCTCTTCCCGGCCTTTCCCTGCAAACTTGAGGGGCAGTCTGCAGCTTATCCAGTGACCTCTCTGCCCAGGGAGAGGCAGAGCTCTGCAGTTGCATCTGTGGGTCTGACTCATGGATTGGTTTCCTGCAGAAGATTCCAGAACCTCAACCTCAAAGTGGCACCTCCTTCCATCCTCAGCTCAGATTCCTTCTTACAATGAGACTTTCCTGGTTCAATCAGAGACTGGGTACTCCTCCTCCATTATTTCCTCTGCCCTTTTTATCTTCCTCACAGGTGGATTTAGCTTCAGGGCCTGATACTTGCACAGGCCCCTTCTTAGGCCTGCACCTAATTTTGTATTTTCTATTCTTTTCCTTAAAGAGTCCTCCCCTTCCCAGCAACTGGATAAGATTTAGGCCCCACAAAATCTGGATTGATCTCTCGTTTACCTTCAAGAGGGCAATGATCATATTTCCTGGGATTATTTATTCACACATTTTGGATTTCCAGCCTAGCCCAGTGTCTTATAGCAGTTGCTCAATAAATATACGAGTTTTCAGGAATGTCCCCTGCAGGTCCTTCTTTCTCACTGGGCATTTAGAAGTAGTAGCATTTAGAACTCAAAGTGAGGTTGATATGTCTACTGAACAGAAGTTGATTTGGTTTTTAGGGAGAGACGCCTTCCCAGCACGGTTATGGCCATTCTTTGTGCTTCCTGGCTCACCCCGGTTTCATTTCCTTCGCTCGTGTCACAGAAAGCTGCCCTTGCCTCACTGGGATAAGCAGATAGTCCTACAGACACTTTAAATTGACAAGGACCTTAGCGTCAGCATCTACTTGGGGTCAACCCTCACCAGATACCCTTTTAAAAAATTAAAGATGACATTTTAATCAAAGCAATACATGTTTATGACAGAAAAATAGGAAAACAGGACAAAAAAGAAAAAAATACCTTAAGTCTGCCACTCGGATAATTTGGTGTACATCCTTTACCTCCATATATGTATCTATATCTATTTATTTTAAAAAAACAATCATCGTGTACATAGTATATTGTGAACATCTTTCAGTATATAATACATATAAATAATGAAACAATTTTTTAAAACTTTTGATAAAGTTGATTTGTAACCTCTGATAGAAAGTGTTAAGTATATTGTTCTACTCTACACAGTACTAATGTTATTTATGCTTAGGTAATATAAATAATATAAACAATATAAATATGTAATGGAGGCACCTGGGTGGCTCAGTTGGTTAAGCGTTTGCCCTCAGCTCAGGTCATGATCTCAGGGTCCTGGGGTTGAGCCCCAAGTCAGGCTCTGTGCTCAGCAAGGAGTCTGCTTCCCCTCTCCCTCTGGGCTCACATATGCGCTCTCTCTCTCCCTCATAAATAAATAAATAAATAATAAATAAATAAATAAAAATCTTAAAAAATATAAATATGTAATGTGTTACATAGAAGGAATACATGCGCATTTGTTGCACAGATGTAGTGTATATGTAATTATGCACATAGAAGTATGTAATGTATGTTCATAGATTACATTGTAAACTATGCAACATAAAGGAGTGCAATTTAGTCAGATTTTTTTATGAGGTGGGCCACTTCGTTCGCACAACTCCAGAGGGCACTATTCATATAGACTCTGATGGCCACTGCTGCCCGTGAGGGTGAATATTTAACGAAAAAAGATCAAGGTGGGTTCCTCGGGTATTCCAGCTCGATAAATTTCACAGTTAAGCTTTTTGAAGTTGAGAAAGTTTCATTTAGGAACTGGTTTTTAAGTACAAAGATTTCACTTCTAGCGAAAAGCAGGCAGGAAGAAACAAGCTATTTGAAAACAGCCAGGGAGGGAAACGCGTCTTCCCCAGTTTGCCCGCTACCGGACACCGTGGAAATTCCACCCTAGGACAGTCGCGGTGCCTGCTGGGAGTTGTAGTGCGGCCTCGCCTTCAGAGCCACTGTCTGGGCCCCGTGAGACTCAGTTTCCCGGCAGGCCGCGCTCCAACCCCGCCGGCGGGACTGGGGCTGCCGCGCTGGCCGCAGGAGAGTGACACTGTCCGTGTTGGTTCCAGTCGTGGCGATGGCTTCGTTCGTGACGGAGGTTCTGGCACACTCGGGGAGGCTGGAGAAGGAGGATTTGGGCACTCGGATCAGCCGCCTGACCCGGCGGGTGGAGGAGATCAAGGTGAAGGCCCGGCAGCCGGGGGCTGACTGAAAAGGGACGCCGGGTCGTTTGTGGAGGGACAGGGAAAGGAGTGGGGGCTAAGGGCAGAGAGACGGGGTATGAGCAGTCATGTGTAGGGGCTGAGTGGGAGGAATGCGACGTGGGAGGGCTGGGAAGTGTGTACATTGAGGAGGGGCCCGGAGGGGAGCCCAGACAGGGGTTGGGGAGTAAGGAGATGCGAAGGCCTGGCGCGTAGGGGGAGGAGGAGGCGGTGGCCGGGTAGTGCCCGGCCGCGGAGTTGAGGTGGGGAACGGTGGGATCGGGAGCTTTGGAGGAAGACTGAGGAGACCAGCTGGAGAGGTAGGTCTGGAAGCCCCGAGGTGTCCAGGGAGGGAGCACGTGAGAAATGCGGACAGAACCACCTCCCTGATTTGTGTTCAGCTCCTCTGCCCATTCCTTCTTATGCCATTGCTGATGAATAAAATAGCTTTGGGAGAATTGTACCATTCTCCTCTCTGAAATTTTTGGTGTTCCAGTCTGTCAACCTGTTTATGGAACTCTGGTCTTCATCCCCAAGTCCTTTGAGGCTGGTCTGAGTGTTGTAAAACATATAAAGAATGCTTCAGTGGACCCTGTTGTCTTGATATTGATAGAAACCCAAAAAGCATATCGCCATTCACAGTTTCACTCTGTATTTGTATCTTTACCTTGCGAGTATTTGCCCACATCTTTTTTGCTTTCATTTAAAGTTGTGTGCACCCACATTAAGTCTGGATTTCAGGGAGCAAGTTTGGCATCCTATCATAAAGGCACAAGAAGTAGGTCTTCCTAACAGCCCTTGATTTCACAAAAACTGATTCTTGACTTGTAAGTATTCATGTTACGGGGCCATCTCTTCTTTAACACAGCTTTAGGGTTTTTCACCACTTTTTACATGGTGGAAAGACTATTAAGCTACCTTAGCATGGCACTCAAGGCTTCTACTGTTCTGGACCTAACTTTCCTTGCACTGGGTTTCCTTCACCAACTTGGAACTTCAGCCAACTGACTATTATTTTCTATGCTCCAAGCAGACTCAGTATTTTTCCTGGTTCCCAGATTTTGCTTATGTGGCCATTTTTTCATCTTTACCTATAGTATTTCTACCCACTTTTCATGTCCAATCTCCAATCTAGTTTCTTGCATGAAAAGTATCTCCAAGCAGAGGTGTTTGTGTTTCTGGAAGACATTAACTCTTTTCCTATATTCATTTTTATATTCTGGTTACTTAAGTGTATAGTATTTTTCCTACTTAAAAATAACTTTTTGTGGGCAGACATAATTTTTTTCTGGTATTTTCCAAAGCATTCAGTGCAGAGTATTCAATAATTTGTTTATTGATGAAACTCAAGTTAACATTTTAAGATTAGGCCTCAAAATTTTATAAGCAAGAGGATAGAATTTCATAAATTGAAGTATACAGATTGTGGATTTAATTTATCCACTTGCTTTTTCTAGTAGGTATATGATTAAAGTTGGTGGCTGTAGTCTGAGCTAATCTAGTTTAATATGAGAACTTCTGGCTCCCCCTTTTCTTTTGCAGGATTTGTACAACTTTTGGGCAATCCTGGAATTTGGTGATTATTTTCTTCTTGCATCCTAATAATGTTATAGGATCCTTAAGGGTGGAAAGAACGTGTTTTTCAAAGAAACCCATTGACTTGGGGGAAAAGTGATGGGGTGTGGGTAACCGGCAAGAAGGCTCCAATGTGGAGGATTCCGTATGGAAGACGAGCTGTATGTTTTTAATAGAGTTTTGTACTCATCCCACTGTAATTCTTCTGTCTTATTTTATAGGGTGAGGTGTGCACTATGATCAGCAAGAAGTATAGTGAATTCCTGCCTAGCATGCAAAGCGCACAGGACCTGGTTACCCAAGTGGATAAGCTATCTGAGGACATTGACCTGCTGAAATCCAGGATAGAGAGTGAGGTAAAAATGGTTCATTCTATTGGTTAGGTTTGTAGGGTAGTAGTTCAGAGGCCTGATTCCTCAGACAGTTCAATTCTGTGTAAAAGTTTTCAAGACCTCACTTTCCTTATTGGTCGATGGAAGTTGCATTAGATAATTTTAGACTAACTTCCAATTTTAAAATAGAAATATTTTCCAAAACTATAATTTAAACAATTTTCATAGTAAATTTTTAAAGCTATAATAATAATAATGTCTTGCATTTGAATAACACTTTAGAAATTAAAAAAATAACCTCAGAATTTTATTGTCTTCAAAATAAAGCTGGATCATTTGGCCTTTCCT
This sequence comes from Ailuropoda melanoleuca, assembly GCF_002007445.2. Classification (NCBI taxonomy): domain Eukaryota; kingdom Metazoa; phylum Chordata; class Mammalia; order Carnivora; family Ursidae; genus Ailuropoda; species Ailuropoda melanoleuca. The sequence goes on along the minus strand of NC_048225.1, from coordinate 10,113,467 downwards.
CATCTCTTAGTTTAAAATGCTTGCATCTCTTAATGACCAGCACCTGTTATGGCCTCCACACATTCCAGCCTCAGCATAATCTTGGTCATTTGGCCTTCTCCTGAAAAATTGGCTTGATTTGCCAATAACAACCACTCTGCTTCCTGTCATAAAGCCACTTTATCTGGCCACACAAAGAATCCTTGCCTGTCTGGTGCCAGGTCACTGTGTTGGGTCAGTGCTTGCTGTGCTTCTTATGGAAGGTCTGGTGGGGTTTAGAAATACTTAAGATGTTTGCCCGAGTGCAGTCATCCCAAAAAGAAGTCAGCCAGTCTGGAAACAAAAATAACTACTTTATAATTTTAAAAACATTTTTCACTTGTATTACTTCACCAGGATTTTTTCCTGTATTTTACTTTTAGGAAACACAGTCATTTGAAGCAAGGAAAGCTGATATTAGAAGTTTAAACAAGTGTAATCTTAGAGGCCTTCTATATCTATTGCTAAATTATTGGGCAGGGCTCATTGACTCCCCAGATCAGGATGGTGAAATGTTTTCAAAGTCCTCAAGGAAAGACACCCAAGTCTTTTCTCTATGTGATAGTCACTAAAGAAAGAAAGTGAGCAGTTGTGTTTTTCAAAAGTTCGTTACAAAACTTTAATCACAGATGGGGATTTCTAGTTACCTGGAAAATCTGTTTAACAGCCAGTTCATCAATCATTATGATTAGAGGCTTTAATAAAAGTAAATCTGTTACTCTACCGTTCTGGCACAGTTCAAATAATATTTTCAAGGTGTATTTGTCATTAGTTGATTGTTTAATCTGTGAGGCAATAGTGCAATCTTAGACTGTGCTATTAGAAATGCGGTGTCTGGAATAAGAGAGTCATGGGCTGTCTGTACCTTTAGCTGACCAGATTATGGTTGGTGAAATTTATTCAATTCTGGTTTTTGCATTTTGAAAGGTCTGGTCTAAATGAGAAGGTCCATACCTGAACACCGTGTCATTGGAAGAACAGTGAAAGAAACTGAGGATGATTAGCCCTAGTAAGATTCAAACTTATGGCTGGGGAAGGAGAGTGAGATTTAGTACGTAGATATTATGAAGAGATTTACTCAGTCATTGGGTGTACTTACTGAGCGTCTGCAAGTGCTGAATACTGTGTTAGTTACTGAACATGACAGTTTTTTATTTCAAAATATGAATCTCATTCCAAATGTAGATGACTAAATAATATGATACACATTAAATAGGAATAATTGAAATAGAGGGAAAATATAGCTAAGCTTGGCTTCCTGTACGGAATAGTATCAGACCAAAACCTGAAGTGATAGGTAGTTAGGCAAAGAGGAAGGGTGTTTTAGGTGGACACTGGGGACAGCATTGCAGAGACATAGATGGAATGGAGAGATGTCACTTTGGGAGAGCTGCAGGAATTCCACGTGACTCATGTTTAGAGAGCATGTGGGAAGGGACACAAGATGAGAATAGAAAGGTGAACAGGGACGTTGTCTATCAGGTTAAGCAGTGTGGACAGTATCTTGATGGCATCAGGTTTGAATTTTAGGAATCCCATTCTGCTTGCAGTTTGAAGAAAAGACTTGAGGAGAATGAGACAGGGAAATGAGCTGCAGTTAAAGCATTACGAGGTGGTTAAACGAATCAGGGAAGAAAGGATGGGGGCCTGCTCCAAAGTCAGTGGCAGTGAGGGTGGAGTAGAGGATGAGGATGAATCCTAGTGACATTTAAGAGATGGGATCTTTGGGACTTGATGGGATCTTTGGGACATTTAAGAGATGGGATCAGTGAAAGATGGAGGAGTCAAAGATCATGGAGAATGAGGCCACTGATGTGCCATTCACTGAAAAGAGAATCCCGAGAAGGAGTAGGTTTTTGTGGGGTGCCTGTGGGATATGCAAATGGAGCTGCACAGTTGGAGTGTATTAAGATGAAGGCCAGACTTCAAAAAGAAATGAAGAGAGAGAGAGAGGGAGAGAGACAGACCTGAAGTGCAGTGGCTCAAATGGCATTTTGACTGTAGTAGTCCAGGCTGCCAGGCTGATTCTACACAGTCAAGAATGTGAGGGGATCTGAGATTTTAATCTACTTGCAAGTTAGCTAGTTAGCCTGCCACAGTTTCGTGGATGCTACTAGAAGACGTGAAACTCCTTGGGTGAGAGATGAAGGACAATTTATTACTCATAGCAGTGGGCAGACTGAGCATTTTGTACAGAGCTTAAGAGCAAAGAGAGGGCGCGGAGGAGGCACATCTGTTTTCTTGACTCAGACTTGGAAATGGTGCACATCACTTCTGCTTGTATTTCATTGGTGAGATCTTAGACATATGGTCACACTCCACTGAGAGAGGCTACAGTCAGGTAGCCATGTGCTGTTACTGTGGGGGAACAGAAAAATGGCTTTTAGTTGACAGTTTACACATCACCCATCCATATACGTGTTTGGAGCTTAGGAAAGTGATGTGGATAGGAGTCTCTAGAAATGGAAGCCACGAGCCTTGATTGTCCAAAGAGACTGTATAGAGCAGGGTTTCTCAACCTCGGCACTGTTGATTTTTGGGGCTGGATAGTTCTTTGGTGTGGTGGGCTATCCTGTGCATTGGGGGATATTCAGCAGTATCTCTGGCCTCTACTCACTAGATGCCAATAGAACTCCCTCAGTTGTGACGACCTAAGATGTCTCCAGACACTGCCAGATGTCCCTAGATGCGAGTGGGGGGAAAATACGATTGTTTTTTCAGAACCAGTGGTTCAGAGTAGGAAAAGGGCCAGGGAGAGAGGACTGTCAATCTGTATGAAGTGGTCAGAGGGAAGATGAAGTTCTCCAAAGAAAATGAATGGTCAGAGAGCTAGGAGGAAAATCAGTGGAGAATAATTTCTGGGAACTAAGGGAAGGAAAGTAACTGTACTAATAAACAGTTATAAATGCTGATGATGTTTGCTTTGGATTTAGCAACAAGGAGTTGATTGGTGTTTGGGGCACTGTTTTGGATTGGTTTTGATGGGATGATGGGGGTAGAAACCAGATCTCAGTGAGTTGTAGAATGAATGAGAAGGAAGAAAGTAAAGACAGTGAGCATGGATCACTCTTGCAAGAAGCTTGTTTGTGAGAGGGAGGAGAGAAATAAGGTAGCCACTGAGAAATAGGGGTTGCTGAGGTGGAGTGAATTTTTTTTCAAAGATGGGGGATACTCTAGTGGGTATTCAATCAGTATATATCTCATGAATGAAGAATGAATTAGGAAGAGGTAAAGATAGGGAAAAGAAGAATGGATAGTGCAAAGTCCTTGAAAAGGCAGGACAGAATGGGAGGTGGATTCTGACTCAGCATAAAATCTTTCTAGTAGTTAGAGCTATCAGCTGTAGAGTGAGTTGTCACATGGCAGTGGGGATGCCCCTGTAGTCATCTAGGCGGATGAGCTCTCTGATGAAGAATACTGCCTAAATTAAAGCTAGGTGGTGGGGCGCCTGGGTGGCACGGCGGTTAAGCGTCTGCCTTCGGCTCAGGGCGTGATCCCGGCGTTATGGGATCGAGTCCCACATCAGGCTCCTCTGCTGTGAGCCTGCTTCTTCCTCTCCCACTCCCCCTGCTTGTGTTTCCCTCTCTCGCTGGCTGTCTCTATCTCTGTCGAATAAATAAATAAAATCTTTAAAAAAATATATGTTTTAAAAAAAAAAAAAGCTGGGTGGTGACATGGGCCTGTTATGTTGGTGGCAGTGGGTACTGCTGCATAGGGTAATGGTTTGGACTAAGTGAACTGCTGAAGATCTCTTCTAATACATTCTGTGATTTTTTTGTTGTTGTTATGCCAATCTTAACCAGCATTTAAATTTCAGCATGAATTATGTTCACCTAATAAAGCTTATTGATTAGCTATAAATGTTTTATTTCTTAGATATAGTGTAGCTTAAAAGTACTTACCTGTGATGTGTGGATTAGGTTCGCCGGGATCTTCACGTATCAACTGCTGAATTTACAGACTTGAAGCAACAGTTGGAAAGAGACTCAGTAGTCCTGAGTTTGCTTAAGCAGCTGCAGCAGGTCAGTAAACTCAACTCAAACTTTAGTGTTTTGCTGGTGAGAAAGTCATTTTTTTCCATTTGGTCTTATTATTAAGTGTGTATCCCCCTGATTCTAAGGTATTTTTTCGTATGTTAAAAACAAGCAGACAGACTTGAAATAATAGGATGTATAAAACAAAATACTTAATAACTATGCTTATCGTTTTAGTTTTCTGCTGCTATTGAAGAGTATAATTGTGCATTAACAGAGAAGAAGTATGTCACTGCTGCTCAGTGTCTGGAAGAGGTACTAAACACTTTCTCCACAATATAAGCAATTAGTACTGTTTTTGTTTTTAGTAAATTTTGTGTTCCATGTATTCCTTATCATTATACCAGTATATTCTCATTGCTCTGAGTCCAGATGGAATGTCTAACGGTGATTCCATTCCACTTCTAGGCACAGAAATGCTTGAAGTTACTGAAATCCAGAAAATGCCTTGATTTAAAAATGTTGAAATCTCTCAGCATGGAGCTCACGATACAGAAACAGAACATTCTCTATCACCTTGGAGAAGAGTGGCAGAAGCTGATTGTGTGGAAGTGCCCGCCATCAAAAGGTGCTGCTGACCTCAGGTGGACTGCTTTGCTTCATCTGCCTGAACCAGTGTGGCCTCTGAATCTGCTCTAAATATTTTTTACTGGTGGATAAGGAGGTTTTGTTTATCAATCTCCACTGCACTGAGTTCTGTTATGCAGAATGCGTGTTAGGACCAGCTCCTCACTTTACTTTCCTTACATCTCTCTGTCCTCTTCACGAGGAAGGAGCACAGCGGGGGACGGTGACTGGGTGGGTGGGTTCACGTGATCAGGGTGCAGCGGAGGAGGCAGTTAAGACCGCACAGAGTCTCCATTGCGTTGTAGGTACACCCATTCCCTATAGCCCTTATCCCAACAGTTTACCTTGGCTAGAAAGCTTTGAAAAGCTGTTCAACAATTTTCTTTCTTGGTGAGGAAAGAAGACTGGGGAGGGGGGGTCAGTGGGACGGGGCTTTGGCTCCATTTTTTTCAGTCCTCGGGGAAAAAGTGGTAGCAAAATCATGAGGTAGGGGGTGCTTTGCAAGGTGAAGAAATAGGATTACTTTGGTCCTGGCTTTGCTTTACACTGCTTGGCTCTCAGGCTCTCTGCTCACTTCTAGGTGCAAGCCTTCTTTGATGTCTTGTTTACAGTAAAACCTCTGAAAATATATGTAAAGGACATGCCATTACACCTTGTATATTTTCTAGTATTGAATCTTGAAATTTAATTTGTTTCAGTGTCCCCCAACCCCTTTCCCATATCCACTTGGGCCTCCAAATTCATTAAATATGTGTGTGTGTATATAGACACATACGCACGTGTATGTATTTCAGATATTTTGAAGGAAGTAACCTAGAAAATTTTGGGCTATATTTGCAGGCAGACTAAAATTAAGAGAAGCTAGCAGGCATGTTAATTCTTTGTTATTATACACCCTTCTTGTTAAACTTACTAGGCAGGCTAGTCTCTATACTCAGTAAGAAAGAACATTAAAGAGATCTTAAGTAAAACTAGGACCCCGCTTGTCATTCCTTACCTTCTCTTGATACATATTTAATAAGCATTTGTTAGGCACATCATCTTGCTTTTGCATTTAGTTTGATTCTTTGAATATACCAAAAACAGTCATTTCCTGTTTTAAAGTGATGCCAAGGACACATATGTCATAATTAAAATTTGGTTACATTAGAAGTATATTGTAATAAAACCCAAATTTCGGAATCTCAGTAGAGAATGAGCTCTGAGGAATAGAAGTGGGAATATCTTGTATTGCTGAGACAGCTGATGTTTTTCCCCTTTTTCTTAGATACCAGCAACTTGGAATCTTGCCTGCAAATAGAACTTCATTTATGCATTGAACAGTCTCAGAAAGAAGAGAAGACCCCTGTGCCACCAATCAGTTCTGTCCTCTTGGCATTTTCTATTCTTGGGGAGCTACAAATGAAGCTGAAATCGTTTGGTAAGGCATACTACTTTGTTTCATTTTCATGAAATCTCAGAATGGTGTTAAAGGAGTGACAGAGAAGTTTATAAAATATTCTCTAGATAATATTGATGATGGATCCTAGGCTTTGGCCTTATGAGTCATCAAATGGAATTCTCATAAATACTACCCTTTTTATTAAGGTCTTGGATCCTTCCTTGACTTTTCTTTTTTCCTTTTTTTAAACCAGCTACTGCTACTTATTTGATTTGACTTGAGTGATTTAAATAAAAATCTGGGGAACTTCAGTGGGAAAACCTGCAGTGCATAATGAGTGGTGTGTGTTGTCACAGGATATGTATTTTTATTGTTAGGTTCAAAGATCTTTTTTGGTGGTGGGGGGGGGCATGCTTGCTTTTTTAAAGTTTGTTCCAGTGATTTCTGATGAATGTTCATACAATTTTTCAGGTCAGATGCTGCTGAAGTATATCCTTAGGCCTCTGGCATCTTGCCCATCGCTTTATGCTATTATAGAAAGCCAGCCTAACATCATTATTATTCGTTTTGAGTCTGTAATGACTGACTTGGAACATCCGTCACCGTCTGAAGTTTTTGCAAAGATCAGACTGGTACTGGAAGTGCTCCAGAAACAACTTCTAGGTCTGTATCCCCAAGGGAGTGCTTTTATATTTTTGTATTTGGGAAAAGTCAATATTGTTTTTAAAAGTAAATGTTATTTTAAAGTAGATAAAAATGCCCCCAATCTGAATGTATAGAGAATTGGAAGTGAGTAAATTATGCCGTAGGAGTAAAGTTATCACCTGCTTGTTTCCTGCTCTGCTTTGTATTTGTTCTCCTCCTATACTGAAAATAGGGTCACCAGTGCTACCCCAGAGTCTGTATTTGTAATATTTAGTTGAATTCTAGGATATACTTCTCTCACTGGACTTCTAGTAACATCACATTTTGGGATTCTTGCTTTAATTATGGGAGAAGCAGAGATGAACTTAAGTACTCTTTTTTGTTTTTTTTTAGAGAGTGAGACAGAGAGGTGGGGAGAGGGGCAGGGAGAGAGAGAGAGAGACAGACAGAGAGAGGGAATCTTAAGCATGCTCCACCCCCAGCACAGGGCTCAATCTTACAACCCTGGGATCATGACCTGAGCCAAAATCAAGAGTTGGACACTTAACCGGCTGAGCCTCCCCAGGCGCCCTGAACCAAGGTCTACATATTTCTCCATTAATCTAATAGAAACAAACTAGATTTAGCATAAGAAATAAATTACATTCTTAGCCTATTGTTTAGATCTTTATGTAATATATTCACGATTGAAATAGCCAGTTTCTGTATTGTTCGAATAATTTTTTTGGTTGTCATACTATTAAAAATAAAGTTTTTCTGGGTTTTTAATACTGTTCTTTTGTTATTTGACTTCTTTTAAAAAAAATTTTTTTTTATTGGCTTATTTTGACTTACCTTCTTTATGCTTTTCAGTTGTGTTACTGAATAGTCAAACATTCTTGATGTAGAAAAAATAAAAAACTGCTGGTGTTGTTTGTATGCCTTCCTGGCAACCATTTAGTTTATTTATATAAAATAATCTCTGTGTAAAGGAAGGAATTGGTTCTAGTTTTAACAGTAGCAGAGAAGAAGAAAAGTCTTCAAACTTACATAAACTGCAGAAATCCAAGGTAGTTTTCTTGTTCCTTCACTTAGGGAAATAATACATAGGTATAAACAAAGTATCCAAGGATTGGAAAGAACCAGAGATCTCTAATGCTTGAGTCTCCTCTCTAACACTCCCATTCTTGGGTCACATAATCAGCTGGAGCATTGTTAGTGAGGGGGAGGTCACTTCCTTTTGATGCATTCTGTCCTGCCTCTGGGCAACTCTGAGTTTTACGGAGTTTTTGTTTGTTTTTGTTTGTTTGTTTTTTAAAAATCATGTCTCCTTTATCTATAGTAAATACTACTAGCAAAACCTCCATTTTGCAAATTAAATCTTCAAGGTAGTTTAAAAAATTTGTTTGAAATACATTGCTCTGTAATGCCTGTTTTATTGATGTTATTTCTACTGTGTGTAGTATATAGAACATGCCTAATTCCTTTTACACATTATGGACTTTTAAATTCTTTACAATAGCTGTTACTTCCTCGGTATCTTACCACCAATTTAAACATCCTTAGATTTTTTTGAATGACGTAGTTTAAGTTCTTATTTTCATTGCTTTTCTGTGAATATATTCCATTTCTTCTATAGTCTTTTTTTTTTTTTAAGATTTTATTTATTTATTTGAGAGAGAGAGAGTGAGAACACAAGCGGGGGTGGGGCAGGGAGAGTGAGAAGCAGACTCCTTGCTGAGCACCAGGACCATGAGATCATGACCTGAGCCGAAGGCAGACGCTTAACCACCTAAGTCACCCAGGCACCCCTATTTCTTCTATAGTTTTATTAAAGTATGGTATTCAAAACAGAACAAAGTATTATAGGTATAGTGTGAACTAATTCAGAGTAGTTTGGGAGCACTCATGCCCTCATTCTCAGTTCCATGCTTCTGTGAGTATAGCCAAAGCCTTTTTATTTATTACACAGTTAACTCACTGAGCTTAATCTAAATGAAAATCCTATGTCACATTTAATGCAATGCAAACTGCTGCTCTCCCATCTTATACTTGACTTTTTGGAGTTAACACTAATCTTTGTTAAATTTTACTTGATAACATTTTGCAGTGTGTTTACTGTCCTCTCCCCTTCATGTCGCATGCATAATTGATACCCATGCTTTCATGTAGTTTAATCTGAGTCAGTGACGATATTGTTGTCTGGGATAGGGTTACAGTCAGAGGGTGCTCTGGGGAGTTCTGGTACAGACAGACCTCTTTACAGTTTTACTTTGCTCCATTAAATTAATCAGTACTATACTTGTTGATCTATTTATAAGTTATCTTATATCTAGGATATTCAGAGCAGAAGACAGCTCATCTCTTTATGCATTTTAGGCTCTAGTTTCTCTTTTACCATTTACTCTTTTCCTTCTGGTTTAGAGATCACTGTCTTTGACAAAGAAGAGGATAACAGAACGAGTTCAGGAATTTTGTGTTCTCTTTGATATCCGTCAGTGTGCATTCATTCCGTTCCTTCATCTTCTTGATCTAAATTTAACCTGAAATCATATTTTGAGTCTTTAGTTCTTTTTGGAATCCTCTATTTTCTTTGGATTTTAGTTATTCTGAAACTTCCTAAGGGCTTTTGCCCTTCCTCTTATGTTTGCCTTTGGTTATATGCTCTTCTTTTCACGTGTTAAATCTGTATTTTTCCTCAAAATTTTCTTTATTAGAAAGTGTTGTTATACCAACAACAAAGGAGCTTTTATTTTTTTAAATTTTATTTATTTAGTTTCATTTTAATTCCAGTATAGTTAACCTACAATGTTATATTAGTTTCAGGTGTACACAAAGGAGCTTTTATTTAATCTATTTATTTTTTAAAAAAGATTTTATTTATTTATTTGACAGAGAGAGAGACAGAGTGTGCTCATGAGCAGGGGGAGGGGCAGAAGGAGAGGGAGAAGCAGGCTCCTGGCTGAGCAAGAAGCCCAGTGCAGGGCTTGATCCCAGGACCCTGGCCAGGATCGTGACCTGAGCTGAAGGCAGACGCTTAATCAACTGAGCCACCCAGGCACCCCTCACAAAGGAATTTTTAAAAGAGGAAAAAGAAAATTCATTTGGAAAGAATTTGGCAAAATATATAAAAAGCCTTAATAGTTTAGATCCTTTGAACCAAGATTTCAACTTATAGGAGTCTGCCCTACAGAAAACTATGTATAACGATGTTCATCATAATGTTACTTATAATACTGAAATACTGGAAAGGAATGAAATTTTGAAGAATAGGGAATTAAGTAAATTATATAGCTATGTAATAGATCACTTTGCATAATTATGTTATACTTTATTGTATTGAATTTTTAAAAAGTAATGATTGGTTTTAAAACTAATTGCTTCCAAAAAGCCAACAACAAGCATTCTATTAAAGGATTAAAACTAATTCTATTAAAATCAGTTATAAGTTGGGAATGCATGCTACCATTAATATTCTTTGGTATTGTTTTAGGGGTTGTGCTAATGCAAAGAAGAGAAAATAAAATAAGTAGGAATATTAAAATAAAGAGAAGAAATTATCTTTATGTATAAATGATATAATTGCATACCTAGGAAACCAAAAGACTCTACTACAACTTTTATAATTTATACTATTATAAATCATATTAAATTTATAATTTAAATTATATTTTATATTTATATTAATGTAAATATATATTTTATAATTATATTTTATATATATTTAATGTAAGTTTATCGTATAAAAATGTAATTGTTTAGATGAAGTATGAAGATATAAAAATCAGTAACATCTTTGTGCAGTAATAATAGTTATATTAAAATATAAAGATATTTATTATGCTAACAATCTATAAAATTCTTAAAGATAAGTTTAATAAGAAAGAAGAGGGGAGGACACATGTGAAGAAAACCACAAAACCTTGAAGCATGTAAAGTAAAACTTGAATAAAAGGAAGCTTTTGTGGTTTAGAAGACAGTGTCATAAAATTGTCAGTTCATTCCAAATCAGTGTATAAATTTAATACATTTCCAATCAAATACCCATTGTATATTTTCAAAGTCAATAAATTACTCTAAAGCTTACATCAAAAATAGATTTGGAGAACTGCCAATAAAGATTTAAGAAACGGGACAATTTAAAAATTAAAACTATGATCTTGGTACAAGGAAATCAGTGGAATGAGAAAGAGTAGAGCAGAAGTAGAGCCAGGATAAATGAGAACTTGATGTTTGCTCAAAGTCACATTTCAGTTTAGTGGGACAGATAGTTCATTTAGTAATGGTGCTAGCAAAATTGGCTGTCTGTGCAATAAAGTTAGATTCCTGTTTCATACTTCATACCGAAGTAAATTCAAGATGAATTACAGCCCTCTGTGTGGAACAACGACAACAATAAAAATGTTAGAAGAAAATGTAGGAGATGTGAATAGTCTGAGGAAGCTCAGAATGCATAAAGGGAAGGACTGACAAATTTGACTATGTATAAATGTTAAATTCTGCATGGCAAACAATACTGTAAACAAAGTCAAAAGACAGGGAACTGGGAGAAAAGTCTTGTAAGATGTTTGACAAACAAGGCGTTATTATAAGGACTTTTTTCCAAAGAAAAAGAGAACATGAATAATAGAAAAATAGGCAAAAAATTTGAACAGGCAATTCATGGAAGAGAAAGTGCAATTTGTTAATAACATAAAAATGTTATTGCTCAACCTCTCTAGTAGGGGAACGGAAATCACACCATCGCGGTGAACTTTCATCCTTAGGGCTGACATTAAAAGATCTGTGTGAGACACTTCTGGTAAGAAAGTGGAAAGGTAGTCTTCTTCATTGCTTTTTGTGAGTGCTTTGTAGAAAATAATATGAAGTTCTATAGTGTGTGTAGAGTAAAATCTAAAATGTGCATCCCTTTGACCTAGGGATTCCACTTTTTAATCCTTTACCGAAGTGATACCAGTAGGTTATATGTGTGTGTGAGTAGTGTTGTATCCTTGCACAGTGGACTGTGCACCATTTGAGGATGGTTATAAAACTTATGTTTGAGCCATACTGTGGTACATTTTGCAGCTCTGGAAAAGAAATGAAGTAGAGCTGGATATATTGACTTAAGAGATGGCCATGATCTGTTTTTAAGTGATAAAAAAAAGTTCAACGTGAAATATATGGCATGAACCCGTTTTTATAAAAAAGAAGGCTGTCCCTTATATGAGTATTGTATTGGTTTGCTGGGACCACCTTAACAAAATGCCATAGGCTGTGTGACTTAACGGAAATGTATTTTCTCACAGTTTTGGCGGCTGGGAGTCCCAGATCAAGGTATTAGCAGATTTGTTTTCTCCTGAGCCCTCTCATTGCCTTGTGGACAGCCTTCTCACTGGTCTGTCCTCTGTAAGAGTGCATTCCTGGTGTTTCTTCCTCTTCTTATAAGAAGGACACTAGTCATATAGGATTAGGGCCCCTCCCTAGTGACCTCGTTTAACCATAACCTCCTTTTTTTTAAAGATTTTATTTATTTATTTGAAAGAGTGAGAGAGAGAGCATGAGCAGGGGGAAGGGAAGAAGCAGACTCCCCTCTGAGCAGGGAGCCCAACGTGGGGCTCCAACTTAGGACCCTGGGACTGTGACCTGAGCTGAAGGCAGATGCTTAATGACTGAGCCACGCAGGCGCCCCCCCCCCTTAATTACCTCTTCAAAGGCCAGGCACTATCTCCAAACCCAGTCACATTGGGGGTTAAGGCTTCAACGTATAAATTATGGGGGAGAGTGTACAATTCAGTCCATATCAAGTGGGTGTGTATTTGGCAATTCATGTATATATGTGTGTATATATATATTTATATATGTATATATGTGTATATATATGTATATATGTGTATATATGTGTATATATGTATATATATTTATATATGTATCTATATTTATATATGTATATATATATTTATATATGTATATATATGGCCTCTGTGTGTGTGTGTGTGTGTGTGTGTGTGTGTAGTATGAATGTAAGGGAAGAAGAATGCAAACCAAACTCATTGCATTGGTCACTTGGGCATGGAGAGAGAAGCTTGTGGGTATGGAGAGGGAAATTTTTGGCTTTTTCTTTATTTCTTTACAAATCTTAGTGGTTTCGGACTTGTCATAACAAGCAAGTTTTTGATTTGCCATGAGTGATTTTCTAGGAAATATCAATTACAGATTTTTATCAAGGAGCAGAAACTCTGAACGTACAAATGATTGTAAAAGAAATTTGAAGAGTTGTTAAAGACTTACCACTAAAAAGGTCACCATCAGGCACAAAAAGTTTATAGCTAAATTCTGTGTATACTTCAAATTATAGATAATCCCAGTGTTAATCAGACTCTTTGGGTCAGTAGAAACAAAGATGAACATGTCCTACTTAAGTTTTTAAAAACCAATGTAGGGGCACCTGGGTGGCTCAGTCAGTTAAGTGTCTGCTTTTGGCTCAGGTCACGATCTCAGGGTCCTGGGATCCAGCCCCTTGTCAGGCTCCCTGCGAAGCAGGGAGCCTGCTTCTCCCTCTCCCTCTGCCCACCCTCTCCCGCTTATGCTCTCTCTCACACTCTCTCTCTCAAATAAATAAAATCTTAAAAAAATTAAAAATATGGGGCGCCTGGGTGGCACAGTGGTTAAGCGTCTGCCTTCGGCTCAGGGCGTGATCCCGGCGTTATGGGATCGAGCCCCACATCAGGCTCTTCCACTATGAGCCTGCTTCTTCCTCTCCCCACTCCCCCTGCTTGTGTTCCCTCTCTCGCTGGCTGTCTCTATCTCTGTCGAATGAATAAATAAAATCTTTTAAAAATAATTAAAAATAAAAACCAGCATAAACGTAATACCAAAATGTAATAATGATAGCTTACAGACAGAGAAAATACTGTAGAACAATTTTACCTTTGGCTTATAAATGCTAACATTTACAAAATATAGTAATTTAAATCCAACAGTACCTTTAAAAAGGAGACATTGTTTATTCTAGGAGTACAGAGGTGTTTAGCATAAGAAAGCTATCAACCAGTTTATTATGTCAGTATATTAAAAGGGGTTACATCATTAGATATGGAAAACATTGACAAAATTCAGTACCCTTTCTTAATAGAAAACTAAAATAAGAATAGAGTACTTTTTAATAGTATGGTGAAAGGTCTATGGTATTAGCTGAAAATGTCTCTTAGTATTATTTACTTTATTATCTTTAAAAAAACAGGTTTTTTTGTTTTGCTCTCTGTTAGTAAGTTGCAGCTGCCATTTATTGTGAAATTTGTGACATATTTTCTTCTGGTCTCTCTTTTTTTCCTTTACTGTCCCCATGATTCTACTTGCTTTTGCATCTTCACTTAATTCTGTGTCAGTAGTGTACCTTGTCCATAGTTATTTTTCTTAAACTTAGAAAAATAATTATATTGTAATTAAGGTAAGTATTTCAATTTAATTGCCTTTTACAGTTTATATAGGTACCATTGTAGCTTGTGCTGTATGCATAAATATTCAAGTAAATGCATTACAGTGTTATATTGGTGCATAGAAAAAAAATAATTCGAATGGAATGAATCTGTTTACACTGACAGGATTGATGATGTGTTCGTGGGACGTACTGGAAATGATAGGTGTGCCTGACATATGAGCAGTACAGACAGCATAATTGCTTACGCGGTATAGTGGTTCAAGTGACATTGCAGTCTTTTTGAAACAACAAAGTTGTTGTGCTTAACAGAAGACTACTTTACCCTACTTCCCTTTTTTTCTTTTACTTAAAAATTTTTATTCAGTGGGTGCCTGGGTGGCTCAGTTGGTTAAGTGTCTGCCTTTGGCTCGGGTCATGATCCCAGGGTCCTGGGATCGAGTCCTGCATTGGGCTCCCTGCTCAAGGGGAATCCGTTTCTCCCTTTCCCCCTCCCTCCATGTGCTCTCTCGGGTAAATAAATAAAATCTTAAAAAAAATTTTTTTTATTCAAAAAATATACAGTGGTCCCATGTACCCTTCTGCTGTTTTCCTCAGTGTTAACATCTCGTGTACCCATAGTACAATACCAAACCCAGCAAACTGACGATAGTCCAATTCACAGAGCTTACTCAGATTTCACTGGTTTTACCTGCAGTCATTTGTGTGTGTGTGTGTGTGTGTGTGTGTGTGTGTAGTTCTGTGTAGTTTTATCACGTGTAGATCCATGTAGCACCACCTTAAGCAAGATATGGAACTATTCTAGTACCACAAGCTGCTTTGTGCTACCTCTTTATAATCACACACCCTTGCTTCCATTTTTTAAAAGATTTTGTTTATTTGTTTGTTTGTTTAGAGAGAGAGCATGGCAGAGGGGGCAGAGGGAGAGGGAGAGAGATGCAGAGCTCCATCTCACAACCCTGAGATCGTGACCTGAGTGGAAATCAGAAGTTGATGCTTAACTGACTGGGCCACTCAGGCGCCCCCCCCACCGCCCCCCGCTTCCATTTTTAAATTGAAATTGATTAAAAATTTTAAAAATTCAGTTCCTCAGTCACACTAACCACATTTCAAGTGCTCAGTAGCAAAATGTGGCTGGCGGCTATGCAGGTCTAGACTTTAGACATTGTAAGGTTCTCAAGGCTCTGAAATAATACGCTTCACTTTGTTTTAAGGTTCTTAAAGGTCCTCCTTGGTGAATCAGGACTAGGTTAAAAATAGCTTATCTCTTTTATGGTTCCTTTTCCCTTTACATTGGTCACTGATTCTTAACTATTATTTATTAATTAAGATTGTATTTTAAACAACTCCATTAAAATGTGTTGGGGTAAAAAACCACCATACGATATCCTATAGAGAGGCATTGAAGAATTCTGTTTGCTAGGTTAGGTATTATGCTCTAATGTAAGGTGTTTATTGATATTTTGCTTAGGATAAACATGCAGATCCTAGGCAGAGATGACAGAGAAGTTTATTCATTATTAAAAAACTGGGATTTTGTTCTAAATGAGTTTCAACTTGGTATGCAGAATTTCTGAATGCATCACATAATCGGATCAGTAGATTAGCAGATGATTACTGTATAATGTAGATGGCTTAAGACTTTATTGTTGTACAGTACAGGCAGTAATACAGTGCAGACTCTTCAGTTGAGCAATGAAAATAAAGTAATAATTGTATGTCATACTTTGTCCCACGCAGGCACTTGAGATAGCTGTGGAATTATCCGTGCTGTTTTCTTCCCCATCCTAAAATTAAAGAATTTTAGAAAACTAGGGAACTTGAACATAATCTGAACTGTGAATGGCTTCTTGTTTAAAACTTTTTCTTTTGATTCAGATTTACCTCTTGATACTGACCTAGAAAATGAAAAAACATCTAAGATCGTATTGGCTGAGATGCTTGGTGACATGATCTGGGAGGACTTGTCTGAGTGCCTCATTAAAAACTGTTTGGTTTATTCTATCCCAACTAATAGCAGCAAATTACAGCAGTATGAAGAGGTGAGTGCAGAGATACCACAGAAGGTTGTGAGAGACTGTAGGTGCCTCTTGGTGTCTTTTGTTTTTCCTTGGAGACCTTTTGCTCTTTAGT
Organism: Ailuropoda melanoleuca; assembly: GCF_002007445.2. Lineage (NCBI taxonomy): Eukaryota > Metazoa > Chordata > Mammalia > Carnivora > Ursidae > Ailuropoda > Ailuropoda melanoleuca. The sequence continues at coordinate 10,097,293 of NC_048225.1, read as the reverse complement.
GACATCTTTAAGGAAATTATTAATAGGGAGTGGGAGCAAATTCCCTATTACTTCATTTCTCTCCTTGCTTTCTACCTTTTGATTAGAAAGTATGTTTTCTTTTTAAGTATATTTTCGTTAGTGAGATACCTTTGAAAAACAATTGTTCTTTTATACTCTTATCAACTATAGTAGCTACTATGTGACATTTTACTTTTTTGCTTTTTAGCATTTCCTTGAACATTAAAATAAGTGTAATTATTTTAGAAATCTTCGCACTTTTGCTGAGAATCAGAAGTTTATAATGAAGGTACTATTCCTAATGAACTTAGGGCTGGAAGAATGTCTAATACATGTGTACCTGCTAACTGCAGGTCTGTTGTAAGACTGAAATGACCAATTGGTCCTTGTTATTTTTTGTACATTGGATATGAAAGTTCAATACTGGAAGGGACTATGTATATATAATTCTTTTTTTTCCCTTTGTCTTTCTTTCTCAGATCATACAGTCCACTGAAGAATTTGAAAATGCCCTCAAGGAGATGAGGTTTTTAAAAGGAGATACTACCGATTTGCTGAAATATGCCCGTAACATCAATTCTCATTTTGCTAACAAGAAATGTCAGGATGTGATTGTGGCAGCTAGAAATCTAATGACCTCTGAAATTCATAACACTGTGAAGGTATTGGGGGTTATCATGTATTACATTGTATTTAGGAAGCAATGTGCATTTGTGAGACAAATTTGGTAGAGTGGAAGAGAGCATAACAGTTGCTGAGCTCACTGAGAGAAGTTGCTCATCTTCCAATGGTTAGTTCTTTCATCTTTCAGGTGGTCCTGATTTCTGCGTCTTTCCTAGGATCCTGGGAGGCCCAGATGAGACAGGGCACATGAAAGTGTTGTGTACCTTGAAAAGCCCATGTAAATATCCTGTTGTTGGAATTAGACCGTATATCAACCTATGTAGATTTTTCTCAACTTCATTACTTGAGTTTTTTAGTACTCAATTTTGTGACAGATGTAGTTGGGCTTCGTTATGTCCAGAGATTATAGTCTGTTGTGAAAATGTTGACTTTGTGTCTTAGGCTAAAAGAGGCGCTAATTTTGAAGCCAAAGTCATAAACAAAAAAGATATAATCTTTGTAGTGTATCAACAATTATCTGCAAAGTCAGTGGGCTCTTTAATTTGCGTGAAGAGTAATTTACTCCTTTGACCTTAGATAAGCTTGTATATTTTCTTTTCTGTTTTTTTTTCACATTTTACATATATAATATAATATTTGGTAAATATAAGGTATACTTAGATTAAAGTAAAACATAGACTAAGTTAGTCCCTTACTAAGGTAATTCCTCAGCCATTTTTCTCCTGTCACAGTATAGGGACTAGACTCTTCTTCCCTCTATCCCGTCTTTTGCTATCCTCCCTCTTCTTTGGGGGTACCTTGTAACTGTGTCCACTCAGCAAAATAGTTCATTAGCCCTTTGAGGTGCACAGATTTTAACACATTTTGAGGTATTTTGGATTGTTAAGGAGCTGTAATCCACTCAGTACCAGCAGCTGTGCTGTGGAGTTTTATTTATTTTTACATAAATATTACTCGATTATGTAATTCTCCTGTACAAAATCTAGTGGCTTCCCGTCTCATTTAGAAAAAGACCCAGTAGCCTGACAGTAGCCTATAAGGCCTTGTAGGATTTGTCCCGCCATTGCCTCTCTGACCCCATCTCCTGTTGCATTCTTCTTCAGCTACTTTGCTGCGGACACGCTGGGTCATGCCGTTCTCTGGATTTGCTAGGCCCCCTTGGTTGCAGAACCTTTGACTCTCTTGTTCCCTCTGCTTGGAACGTTTTACCACAGCTGACTTGTTTCCTTTCCTGGCAACTCTTTTAAAATTGTGACCTCCTCCTATTGCACCCTTTTCTCCCTGCTTTATTTTTCTTCGTATCTCTTGTTAGCAACAAACATACCGTATAAATTTTTTATTGTTTCTTTCTTTCTAGAAAATAAGCTCCGTGTGGGCTTTTTTTTTTCTCTTCGCCACCCTTTTGTCTACTGTTGTATCTGCAGCACCAAGAAAATATTGGTACACAGTACTGTGTATTTAGTGGTAGTAAATATTTGGTAAATGAGTTAATATATGTCCCACTTTCCTGTCCCATAATTCCTTGATGTAAATAGGATTGTTACTGGATTGCTCTGTGACCCTGGGCTAAATCTTTTAACCTTGTTGGACCTCATTTTCTTCTTCTGTAATGTGACAGAATTGAACTAGATAATCGCTGAGCTCCCTACTCAACTCGTTCTGACATTCTATAAGACTACATTTTCCTCAGGACTCAAATCCTAATAGTAGCTTTCTCTAGGTCAGGGTTTCTCCGTAGTGGCACTGTTGACATTTGGGACCAGGTAATTCTTTGCTGTTGGGGGCTCTTTTGTAAGATGCTTATCATATCCCCTAACCTTTACCCACTAGATGCCAGTAGCACCTCTCCCAGTTGTGACAACCAAAAATGTCTGCAGACATTGCCACATGTCCTCCAGAGGGCAAAGTTGTCCCTCGTTGAGATTCTATAGAGTCCCACTGGTCTAGATTTGGTCCTGGTTCTTTCTCTTTGCATTTAGGCCCTGAGATTAGGTCTTCTAAACTGCTCAACTTTGAAAAGATCCTCTTCCTTTTTCTAAAAGCCATTTTCAACTTAATTGCCTTTAATGGTTTTCATCTAAATTCTCTCTAAACAATTCTCTATATGTACCCACTATTTTCCATAAAGATCTAAAGCTACTTTTTGTTGGTGGTGGTTTTCTTTTGGCATTTTAACCTCACAGACACCAGACTAGATCTTATATTCTTCTATCATGGGTTCCCCCACCTTCCCCAAGAAGTCACTTGTTTGGGTCATGTATATTTTGGGCCCACTGTTTTTCAGACAAACATTAGCATTTTTTAATCATATCTATAATTATATTTTTTGTTCTACTCTCTGTCTTTGCCATAAATTTGACTGCTGGCTCCCAGACATTTGTATTCTCATTTAAACTTCTTTAGCCCTTTGAAATAGATATTATTATACCATTTGTCGATCAGGAAAGCAGATTTGATGACGTACACATTTTTATTAGACTTGGAGCTTTTTCCGTTAGAGACTTTGTGGGGAAGTCCGGCGTGTGCAGAGCAGGACGGCTGCTCTTGCCCTGGAGCCCGCTGCTCCCACCTGCTTCATCTCTGGAAAACAAGGTTTGAAGACCATGATTATAGTACAATTTCTTCATTTTACAATGAGAAAACTGAGGTCCAGAGAGGTTAAATGACTTTGTTAAAAGTCAGCATAAAAAATATCACTGATGTTTCCAGACTAACAGCCTAGTGTTCTTTCAGTTGGTTTTGATACCCAAGAATTTTCTTTTCTTTGCTTTTTTTTTTTTTTTTAAGATTTTATTTATTTGACACAGAGAGAGAGAGAGAGTGCACACATAAGCAGGGGGAGCGGCAGGCAAAGGGAGAAGCAGGCTCTTGGCTGAGCAAAGAGCCCAATGTGGGGCTCAATCCCAGGACTCTGGGATCATGACCTAAGCTGAAGGCAGATGCTTAACCGACTGAGCCACCCAGGAGCCCTGGAATTTTCATTCTGTATAAATGTTAGGGAAGCTTTTTGGTTTTGATATGAAGTTTTGTTTTGTTGAGTGGAGGATTTGCTAGCCTGAATGGGTTATTTCTTAGGCCAAGCCAACACATGTTGCTGGTGGGAAATAATTTGTTTAATGACAACAGAACACAAAATTATACTGGTCTGGAATAATTTAGTGGTCTAGTCTGAGAAAGATGATTTTGAAGGTCCTTTCATTTACCTGAAATCTTGGGCCAGTTTCACAGCTTTGCTCTTTCCATCAATATGAAGAATACGCAGAAGAAATGGAAGAATAGCACAGTAAAGGGGGTTCTTTATTTCTTAGGACGTGCTCTCACCCCAGATTGAGCAGTCATTAAAATAATTTCCACATTTACTCCGATCTTTTGATTACTCAGCAGAGCCACAACTTGATCATCATGGAGTCCACCAGTATCTTACTGCTGTCTGTGTGCTTGCATTTGAGTTATTCTGAGGACAATACATATTCTGTGTTTTATGTTTGAATCTTAGATTACTCCTGATTCTAAGATAAGTGTGCCGGACTTACCCCATCCTGAGAAGGATGAAAAGCTAGAAGTACAGAAAATGTGCACAACTCAGTACAACGAGGTGGTGAATTTAGAGCCTGAAAATACATTGGACCAACATTCCTTTTCTTTGCCCATGTGCCGCATCAGTGAATCTGTGAAGCAGTTAATGGAACTTGCCTATCAGACTTTGCTAGAGGCAACAACCAGCAGTGATCAGTGGTAAGAGTTCTGAAAATGGCAGTGACGTGGTTACGTGCGTATCTAAACTAGACATTTATTGAGAAAATTAGCTGGAAGTCTTTGGGTTTTCTTATCCCATTAGTTAGTACTTTTTTTCCCTAGAAAAACAGTGCAGCACACAGATGTATATCAGTAATTCACTTTTATTTTCAATAACATGTACTTCTTGCAGGATATATTAGAAATGGAAGCATGTGTATGGGTGAACGAATAGATTTTCTTTGATATTAAAGTCGTTAATCACTTTTTTACAAGAAGCTCTTTTAATTTTTGTTTAATTTCTATTTTTTATATAAGTTGAATGATGTTATATGAGAAAGCACATGTAAAGAACTTAGAATACTACCTGGAAAATGCTCAGTACTCAGATGTTTATTTTATTATTACTGGTGGCCATGGTAATAGTGGTCGTTATACCGTCTGCTCCAGCCTGCCCTGGCCTTTTAGCTTAGCATTCATTTTACCTTTTGAAATCCAGTCCATATAATATAATTAATTTCATTTTTGTTTTTAATGCAATAACGGTTGGAAGGCCAAAGGTAGAAGGAAAAGCATGAAATTTCTGAAGATCTGATTTTATCCTTTCAAGATGATTTCTCTTAATCTACACTGTATTCAGGGTACCTCCAACTCTAGTCCACATCCAATTCTGAATCACTCTTTGCTTCATGATCTCCTCTCCTACTCCTGGACAAAATTAAGTAGAAGGTTGCAGGCTGGAGCCCAAGCTATAGAATGGACTGACAAAAACAGTTTGAATCTGTGGGTAGGGGTTCTTTACTTCTCATCCTCAGAGGACAGAACAGTCCCAGTTAGGGCCTGACTCAACCACATTGCCTCACAGGTGGGCTTCCAGAGTTTTTGTTTCTATCTCCACATGCAAACAAACTCCTTTATTTTATTCTGCTCTAGAAAGAACATGTTTACCAGGATATTTCCATGACTGGAGTGAATTGTGTTCACAAGTCCATCAGTTTTAAATATAAGTAAGAAGAAAAATACATGTAAAAAGTATATACTCCTTTGGAAAATAAATTTAGAAGTAGCTGTTATTTCACCTGAAATATACTAGACCAGAAGTTAGAGATGCGAGGCAGTATTTCCTTAATATTTTGATAACACAGAACACTAAACAGTAGTTTTGTATGCTGCGTATCTATACGCGTTCTTTCCTCTGAAAGAAATCGTTTTAAACAGTGCAAACAGAAACACAACTACGTTATGACTCACTTCCCCATTACCAAACCTTGAATAGCAACACGTGCAGCAAGAATAAAATGAAATAATTTCATCAGGTATCCTAGTAATCAAGTAGTAAACAGTGTTTTGGGATATAGTAACCATGACTTGTTTTTCTAAATATTTGTGGAATTCCTGTGACTTATTCAAGGTACATAGTTTAAGATATTCTTATGTGGAAGAAAGCTGTACAAACCTTATATTTGCTCTGAGTGTATTTTAATAATAATCTTCAGGTGTTCTAAGGCCAGATTTAAAGGGCAAAAAATTTTGAGGTTAGATTCTATCCTAGAAATGTTGATTCATCTCCTTGCATCGGGGTAAGGAGGAGAAAAGGTGAAAGCTGAAAGTCAGACTGATTCTAAAAGAACCAAGTGAGTGCCTTTATTGATACCTTGCCCTTTGCAGAGTGCGCCAGTGAGTAGGTGACATTTGCTTGAGGCTTAGCTCCATTTGTTACTGAAGGGATACTCTGGGTACTGGCAGAACACAAATTGATCATGGGAAAGAGGCTTTGGGTTAATGCTGCTATTCTTAAAATTATTAATAGATCCAGGTTTTTAGAACTGCAATCTAGTTAGTAAATACTGGTTGAGAATATATTTCCATCTAGATTTAGGGTGTTTTCAACAGTGACCAAGGCAGGTGTTCTCTCGAACTGTAGTTTTAGTTGACGACTAATGTGCATTTAGTTTGACCTTTCTTCTCACTGCCAGTATCCTTTATGCATTTCCGTTGAAACTTTTTCTTCTTCAGTGCTGTTCAACTTTTCTACTCAGTGAGGAATATCTTCCATTTGTTCCATGATGTCGTGCCAACATATCACAAGTAAGTGCTACTGTGTCTGATTTCTCTATGGTACTGTATATCTAAAGTGGAAGTTGGGTTAAAACCAGTAATTTTATATTCCCACCAAAAATATTTTGGTTTACTAAAATTCCCAATGAAATGCAATAAACCATTTTAAAAAAACATGCTGAAAGAATATTGGTTATTTATTCAAGTCTAAACATCTGTATAATTTAAAATTTCCCAGGTGACTCTGATCTGTAGCCAATTTGGAAAGTAGTGAATTGGAAGAGTTCAGTGCTTCATTGTCTAAGTGAGAAAGGAATTTAAAGAAGAAGGACAAGCAAGTCCCTACTCGCACAGACGGTCAGGGTTAGGTTTGAAGGGGATGACTGGGTACAGCTCTGCTAGGTTTATGTGCAGAGAGCCGACGCAGGTCAACATCTGGGTTCCCTTGCTCTTTCTTTTCTGTTAAGCCCTGGGATAGGATTACAGGATCAGGTCGCACTCAGGCAGAATAGTCTCACTCTGATTGACTGGGGTGGGAGTGATGAGACCGGATCGTGTTATGTATTTGTACAGGAGACTGTTCTTAAAGCCTAGAGGTACTTCAGGAAACAAGTAACTGTTCATCCACTTCAGCTTCACTCACTTGTGATTTCTTTCTCTTTCTGCCCCTCCTCCTGGCCTAGGGAGAACCTTCAAAAGCTGCCCCAGCTGGCTGCCATTCACCACAACAACTGTATGTATATTGCTCACCACCTGCTGACGCTCGGGCACCAGTTCAGACTGCGTCTTGCCCCCATTCTTTGTGATGGCACCACGACTTTTGTGGATCTCGTACCTGGCTTCAGGAGACTTGGTAACGGATACCTTAAATTTAGGAAAGCGTGTGAATTGCGCAGCTTCTCAGCCTAGCGTCTTTGTAACTTATGAATGAAGCAGCTAGAAATTAAGGTGGTGGTCTTGAGCTGTATTGGAAAGTAGGAGAGCATTTAGTTTCCAACTGTTCCCAGTTATTTGATTTTCTAATGTGAATGCAGTCTTTGTGGAAGTATTACTTTTTCATGACATGATTTCATGGTACATTAGAGATCCAGGCTGCATGGCTGGTGTGCAGTGAAGTCACCAAATCAGAGTCATGTCGATAGAATGACACATAATGAGATTTGTATTGTGATGATTCTGTTAGCATTGTCGGTAAGAGCTTACTAATGTCACTTCTTGTTCTTTTGCAAAACCTCAAGATAGCTTTCTGCTCTCCTACCTAGCTCTGCTTGGGATTATTAAAAATCAAAAGAAATGAAATGTAGGATAAATCAATATGTTTACTACAGTGATATCCTAAGAAAAGCAGAGCACCTCTGTGATTCACTTAGCTTTTTCCTTCCTGACTTTTCCCTTAGGTGCTGTAGATGCATCAGAAAAATAAGTACCTGCTGCTTCCGAATAAGGAATGTTTCTTATCTGACCCTGGACAGACTATTGGGAAAGACTTATCCTGAGAGTGGGTTTGGAGGGACTGGCTAATGTATTAGAAATTATTTCTAGTAACCTTACAGCAGCTTTACGAAGTCATCTGGCAAGCAGTTGTTTTCAAATAAGCAGAATAATGTATGATTCATGCTTGTCTCTCTTCCTCCACCCTGGAGTTGCAGTGTGCAATTGAACAACTTTTAGAATTCTTTATTCTGTTTTCCCACCATAGGGACAGAGTGTTTTTTGGCCCAAATGAGGGCACAGAAAGGAGAACTTCTGGAGAGATTATCAAGTGCTAGAAACTTTTCCAACATGGATGACGAAGAGAATTACTCTGCAGCAAGTAAAGCAGTCCGGCAGGTGGGCAGCTGCTGTTAGCTCTGGAATTCATACTCTTCCTCTAGATAATTCCTCCTTGTATTTTAAGTAGCAAAGAATATGTAGCAGGTAGCTCAGTTGATTCTCTACAACTCCCATTGGAAAATATGGGTACCTTTTACATGTTTACAACCTTTCCCTTTCCTTATCTCACCAAGCCAACAGGAAGCTATCTTTCTTCCTGTCCACCCAGTAATGCGACTAGTTATTAATGTGTCTGTCATAGCAAGTTTTTGATTTATGAACTTGAGTTTGGGAAATCTGGAATATTAGCTTTTACCTCAGTGCCCCTCTTTCTCCGACATGATTTGTTGTCTTTTTTTTTTTTTTAATGAGCACATGATTTTTATTTATTTATTTTTTTATTGAAGTGAAAACTAACGTGCAGTATTTATTATATTGGTTTTAGGTGTACAACATAGTAAGTCCACAATTCTGTAGTTCTCAGTGCTCGTGATTTATCTTCTTGCAGTGGTTTTCCCATCCTCGGGATAAGTCTGCTTTTCATCTAGCAGGGGGATCACGGGGTGACATATTTAAGAAGCTCATATTTTTGATGACTTTACCTCACCTTCCTGTAATGCCTCTTTCCCCAAACCCATGTGATAAATGTGAATGTGCAAAATCAGAGTTGGCAACAGTCTCCCTTTCACATCAGCAGCTGTATTCTCCTGACAGGTACTACACCAGCTGAGGAGACTTGGAGTTGTGTGGCAGGATGTCCTGCCAGTGAATATATATTGCAAGGCTATGGGGACTTTACTCAATACAGCAATTTCTGAGATCATTGGCAGAATCACTGCTCTAGAGGTAAGGGCCATTAGATGCCTCGCCAGACTTGAGATGGCAGTTCTTGTCTCAGATTGTCGCTTTACTAAGAAAATGATGTTGAAATCTCATTTCTAGTCAACACAGATGGTAGAAGAAATTGCTCATGTTTTATGTCTAACTCGTTATACTGTTATTTTTTTCAGTTCCGTCTTAATTCTGTTTTGCTGGAGACTTGCTAATTTCTATCTTTTATACTTATATAAGAAACTAGGGATTATATTGCTTCTCCCTTTAGCATCCATGTGAATTACAAATGAGAAGGCCGGAAACTGGGTAGTCCTTAGATGTAGAGTATGAAGTCATATATTTATTTAATTTGCAAGTGAACTAAATAATTTAGTAAAGTAAAATGCAGCCAGGAACCACTTTTCCAGCACGCTGTTGCAGTTGGGATTATATATGTGAGCTTATATGCAGGTTGCCTGGACTCTGCCCACTGATGTCTCTAAAGTATAGATTGGCTAAATCCTTGTTTATAAAAATATCCCCCGCTTTGCAGCAAGCGGTGCAGCGTTCTGCTGGAGAAATGGGCTCTTTCATGCAGGCAAACTAAATTATTGACAATCTGTTGAAATATATTTTGTGTCATTCTAGCTTGAGGAGTATTGTCAGAGAGCTGATGATACCTCATGTCTGTTAAGGTGTGCTAAGTTGGTTGGAAAACGTTGCTGTAGCTGACCCCTTGGACAGCATGCACCGAAGATCTGAATTTCCTGACTGCTAAGCTGGCCCATTTCTGTTCTTTTGTGTTCCCTCTCTGCAAAACCAGGACATTTCTACTGAAGATGGTGATAGATTGTATTCCTTATGCAAAACAGTGATGGATGAAGGACCCCAAGTATTTGCACCTCTGTCTGAAGAAAGCAAGAACAAGAAATACCAAGAAGAGGTTCCAGTCTGTGTGCCAAAGTGGATGCCATTCAAGGAATTGATGATGATGTTACAAGCCAGCCTGCAGGAAATTGGGGATCGGTGGGTATAACCCTTTTATAGAGGGTTGTCTCTCCCTCTCTCTGTCTTTCCAAAGATAGCTAGAAACTATTAGTGCCATTGATAGCAAGGCTTTTCTCAGTTTCTTAATTTTGCTCAGGAAAGAGTCCCATATTGAGTTGCAGTAGTTGGGGCTTTTGCATGGTCTGTCATAGTGTAGATCTCATTACCACTTTCTCCTATTTGATAACATAAAGACTTCTTGTTTTCATATTAATTTGATCTTGAACATGTCGTTCTGGCAGTCTGTGCCAATGATCTTACATTTGTAAGAAGTACAACCTTCTGACAGCTGGATGGAAAGTTGCCAGTTTTAACCAACAGTGGATACATTTTAAGATTGGCTTTGATTTGTTAACAGAAGTGACTTTTATTTGTATGGATTATTCAGCATCAAACCACTGTTTGATCGAACAGCAATTCTTCTGCAGGGAGTACAGTGGCTTTAGAGATTAAGCACCATACACATAGAGAGGATTCATCTTTTCTTAAATAAAGTGGTTGATGTTTTTCCCCGACACCAGAGGCCATGAGTTAACGTTGCTGTGTGCAGTACATGTATGCTTTATTGGATCATACTTAGTGTGCAGTGGTCAGTGATGCCGCACAAAAGAGAATAGATACGGGTCAGTTACATATTCGTGGATGCTTTTATTATTGTCTTGGTAAGTTTTTGATGAGTATGCATGCTTTGCATGGGGAACTCCCTGAGTAGGCCTTAAGGTCCATCTCCGTCCTTATAGCTACTTGTCTGCCTGGTTTAGCTTGGCTTATTGGTTTATCACAGATACTCCAGTGTATTAACCAGCCATCCCGGATGTGTCTGAGCTGTTCTCAGCATATATTGTCCATCCGAAAACAATGGAAATGAGATTTCTGTTTGAAAAAAATCACATCAAAATACTTCCAGCTACATTAGTACAGAATTTGATTTATTTGTTATTTACAAATCCTTAGTGTGTAATAAGATGTCTTTAGGTAAGACTCCAGAGGGCAGCAGAAAAGAAATTTTCTTTCTGCTATTAAAGGACCCTGCTGCAGCCTAATAATCACTAATTCTTTGTTGTGAGAACAATTAACAGTACTGGTGTAGCTTAGCTTCTTGTTTTCCGCCTAGGAAGAATTTTTCTCCTAGAGATTTCAGTAAACCTAAGGATGGTAACTAATTGGGAATTTTTTTACTGAAGAAACTACCTCTAGTCATGTAGTTTAAATGTTTTAACATTATAAAATATATACATATGAAGGAATCCAGTGTGCTTGTGTATGTATATCTATATCTATGCATATATATATAAATACGACATATTTATAATTTAAAGAAAACAAGTAAAATATTTGTGTACTTATTACCTAATTTAAGAAAAATATTACCAGTGCTGTGAACATCTCCAGATGTTTGTCATCACAGGCAGCCACTATCTTGAATTTTGTGTTATTTATTTCCTTTCCTTTCTTTATAGTTTTGCCACATTTGCACATATCCCTGAACAATATAGTTTAGACTTGCTTGTGTTTGAACTTTCTATAAATGGAGTCTTCTATAATTTGCTTCTGGTGTTCAATATTCTATTTTTGAAATTCACTCGTGATAGTATGCAGAGCTGTAGTTTGTTTTCAGTGCTGTATCATCTTTTGTTGTACAAATATTTCATTGTTTATTTATCCTGTTGCTTCATAGTTTCAGTGGTATTTGGTACTATCCGACTCTAAAATTTTTGCTAGTGTGAAATGGTAGTTCATTGTCATTGTAGTTTATATTTCCCTAAGATCTAATGCTGTTGAGAATCTTTTTATTGATCATTTATTTTTCTTCTATTATGAAATGCCTGTTCATGGTTTTTGCCCTTTATTCTATGGGGTTGTTTGTGATTTCATTATTGATTCATAGGAGTTCACTGTGTATTTTTTATACCAGTCTTTTGTTGGTTAATGTTTGTTCCCTGTGGCTCATTTTTTAAAAATAGTTACCAATCCCAAGCTCCATAGAACCATATGAGAATGTGGCCATAATTCTCAAGTTCAAACAGGACGTAGTGAGTATAGAATAAGGGGGAACAGTCTTATCTTCCTAACCCGGTCTATTCATCTGACTGCTGATACCAAAATGCCCCAGAGGAGTAGAAGTTAAAGAGATTGAGTGGTAGAGCCAACAAAAGGAGGAAGGTGCCAGGATTTGTTTTACTTCCATTTAAGACAAATAAGCATTTGGGAACAAATAAGCAGTTTTAAAATCTTGCTTATACAGAGACATAAGAGGAAATAGAATTTTATCTTTTATTTTGCAGGTGGGCAGATGGAAAAGGGCCCTTGGCAGCTGCATTCTCTCCCAGTGAAGTAAAAGCTTTAATTCGTGCCTTGTTCCAGAACACAGAAAGAAGAGCAGCTGCCCTTGCTAAGATTAAATAGCTGTGTCTTCCTAAGAAAGCCATGTCTTGACTGTGTGGATTCCTCTCTTGGCATAATTACTGCTTTAAAGACTTCTTGGAATCATCCATTAGTTTCGGTAAACCAGGATATCATGGAAGCTTGATTTCACCCAAGAACGCCTTACCTTCCGGCTTGTATGAGGCTTTGTTGAAGAACTGGATGTTGAGATAAGCTGTCAAGTGAAGCACCTCAATTTGTTGACTTTCTAGCCATCCTCCCTTGATAAACTGTAGGGTAGCATTATTTCATGTCGCTTCTGGGTCTTCTGGGAACTGTGTCCATTGCAGATGTAGGCCCTGGCCTCGGATTAAGGAATCCAGGGGATTCCAAGAGTCAGGGTGAAGAATTTGTGAGCAAATGGGAGATATATTTTGGGGGATAAGGGAACCGAATTTGTCCTTGCCGGAATTAAGACTTCCTTTAATATTTCTTTCCAATAAATAATGCTTTTCAGAGTTAAGGGTGAGTGTCTTTAATAACAGGGGAGCTTTGACAAAAGACACCAATGAGTTTTCTTGTCTTCTCTGCCATTCTCCTTATTGACATTTATGATCCTGACAGAGGACTCACTCATCATCTTCTTTTTTCGTAACTACCTGATAATTTCTAGGAGTCCTAGGACTTCCTTTCAGTGTACATTTTTGGCACTTGGTGCAATTTCAACTAAATTCTGTTTTTTTGGTTGGAATTTTTTTTTTTCATCTTCTTAAGTTCCACTGTTTCTGTACCTTATTAAACGGCAAAGGTTTTGAATTGATCATGTTCCTTCAGCACGTGTATATGCCCTGAGATGCTAACTCTGGGCTCTGTAGCCTAATCCTTTATTTGCTGGACATGGGTAGTTCTTCAGCTCAACTTAATCTGTTTTTAACTCTTTCCAGCCATCACGGGTATGCATTATGTCTAGGTTATCCTGGACCTCTGTAGGACTCTTCATACTGAAATACGGTTTCCTCTCACGAGAAGAGAGCAAAGGGTGTGATTTTTAGGTGCTGTCCCGGCAGACGTGGCCTAGAAGTAGTTTTCAGTACAGCGGGCATGCTTCCTTAGGCTTACCTCCTTGATTCCTGGCACACAAGAACAATTATTTTTCCTCCTGTCTTCAAGCGTTCTGCCTTCCCCCCTCAGTTCTGGTTCAGCCTCTACTCATTTCGGTTGCTTAGTGCTTCTTTTACCTACTATAGGGGTCGTAGATCAACGAATAGGGGAAAAGCCGTTTTTGTTTTTAATAACAGAACTCAACTGTGGTTAATGATAAGCCGTTTGTCTATACTGAGCATGTCGTACAGTGAGAACTCACAGAAAAAAGAACTGCCTGAACCAACTTAAGTTTTTTGAGAACAAAGGAGTTGTCTCTCCTGAGAGGGGAAGGAGCCATTTTCATGGGTGAAGAAAACATCTGTTTTTGAAAATTCGCACAATTTCAGGTAGCATTCTTCTCTCAGCAATTGAGAGAATGGGGAACTAAGGAGAGACCTGAAATAAGTGCATCACAGGACTAGTACACCGAATAGCACGTTGCTTTTGTTCGTAGAAGCTATTTCTGTTGCTTGACAGGTACAGCAATTTGGGGGTGGGATCTCTTGTAACTGAAAAGCACACTTTGCATTCTTTCCCTCCCCTCAGTAGCACAGAAAATTGCATTACAGTTCTTCTGAGGCTGTGTCGACTCTCTCTCTCAGGACTGTTTCCTCTAATGAACAGTTTGAACCCCGTGGTGCATGGAGCAGGCCCACTGCGTCTGCTTCCCTGGCCAGGGCAGTGGGTAGCTGACGAGCAAGTGGATGCTCATTCCGGTCAGAGATGAGCCATCTGACTGAGCATGTGGGACTTGGGTTTGTCTGGAGGCTCTTACAGGGACCCTGAAGGTACCTGTTGTGATTGGGAACCTGAGTTGGAATGGGAGTGGAACCTGCTTTTAGAGAGGACATGCAGATTATGGGAGGAAGGGAACTTTCAGAGGACTCATTTAGTGACTCTGTGGGCCAACTAGAAGAAACCTCTTTCCAAATAACAACCAGAACTATAGAATGACTCTAAGAACGAAATTCAAGAAGGTTCCCCAAGGTTTCAGGACAAACAACTTGAATCTACTTGATAGTGACCTCTGTCACTATGTGGATCCTGGATTGTTGGTGATTTTCCTCTTGATTTTCCATGGTCAGTTTTGCACAAGGATTTCTCTCTAAACTGGAGATCCTCCAGATGGCACTCTTACCTCAGGCCTGGGAGCATCACAAGGCATGTAGGTCTGGTCTGTGGAAATTTTGCCCTGAGTGTATGTGCTGGCCTGGGTCAGCCCACGAACATCGTTCAGACTCTGAACAGCATCCTTACTAACTGTAACCTGTGAAACGTAGCCGATCACTTGTGAATACGTCAAACGATATTTACTTTGATGAATAACATTGTTAAAGAAGATGTGGATAGTCTGCTTCCCATGCTTGCAAATACTTATGCTATCACTTAAGGCAATGATTCCTGGCCTTTTGTGGGGTTTTGTTCTATTGTTTATTTGATTTCTCAAGATTTTGTCTATCTTCGGAAAGTTCTGAGTGGTACGTGTACACACACACACACACACACACACACACACACACGATAGTTTTGTTATAAGAAAACTGGCCCAAAGAAGTTTGCCCAAGTTCCACAGCTAGTTTGTAGCATGGATAAATGAAGCTGTGTATAGGAGTAATTTCTTGGCAAAAGGAAGTAACTATAAATGCCGGAAGGGATAAAGCTATTGGAAGTTGCCTCACATACAAAAAGTCTTGGCACAAAGTAGTCTTTTAAAATTGGGTTTTGGTGCCCACATTCGTCCTAATCATAGACTTGATTTTGAACATTTGTTTGATGACTTCCTCCTAAAAATATGCATTATGCTAAAGCCTAACATTTCCTGAAAGCAGCAAGGCCCCCATTTTTGAGTTTTTCAATTATCATATGGTTTAGACAGAATTCCTCCCTTTGTCACAAGGAGTTTGGTTTAAGAGTTTTGTGATGTCACATGACATAACTGGGGACAGCCTTAGATGTCTCAAAACCAAGTTATGAAATCTCTGCCTAGAGGTTGGGAGGAGGCCAGTGATTCTGATGAGCTATGTATAAGTTCTTCACTCCTCCTCAGAAATCAGGTGCCCTAGATTTCTTGTTTAGTGTGAAAGACTGGGGTGGGAGAAAACTGGTACCAAGACCACAGACACCTACCCCCTGCCTTATCTCAGCCTTCCATGCAGTTCTAAAACTTCCTGCATTCATCCTGCTTAGATTTATTCGGTGCCGAGCCTTGCCCTAGACATTGAACACTTCCCCCCAACCGGAACAAAAATGTCCTGTCCCTCTGGTGATTTAAATTCTAGTGACAATGACAGGTAATAAACATAAAGTAAGTAAATTAGTATATTTGAAGATTTTAAACTTCACTATGGGAAAAATAAATGTAGAGTGATAAATGTGAACTCCACCAGAGTTCCGGAGAAAGGGGAAAAGGGGGAGGGAGCTGTCATTCTAAATAGGACAGTCAGAGTATATCTCCTTGAGAAGGTGAGCAAGCTGTGTGGCTATCTGGGTGCCAATAATTCTGAGCAGAGAGACCAGGCCTTGCAAAGACCTAGGGTGGGGGGAGTGTGCCTTGTGAACTCAAAGAATAGCAGAGAGTGAGGGAGAGAGTAGGAGGAAGGGAAGTTAGCAAAGTAACAGGAGAAGGTATGATCCTGTAGGCCATTATAAGGATTTTGTTTTGTTTCTTTTCAACTCTGAGTAAATGGGAAAGTTTTAGTAGCTTCAAAAGAAAGGGTAGGGGGAAGCATGCATAAACGTATAGAAAATAGTATGGTGAACCCCTAGGTACCCAACACCCATCTTCAACAATTATGATCATACAGGCAATATAACAACTATGATCATCTGTTACACACACACCCCGCCCCCCATCCTCCTTGCTCCCACAAACACACTGGATGTTGAAGCCAATGCCAGACAGCATATCATTTCAAACCCAGGGCTCATTCCTGTGTAAAGTCTGAATTTTGTTTCCTTTGAAGCTTTGTTTGTTTGCATCCTTCTTTCAGCTCCATCATTCCCCCTCTCTCTGCTGGCAGGAGTGTCCTCTAGCTGCCTGCCTCCCTCCCTGTTTCCCCATCCTTATTCCTTCACCCAGGTTCATCCTGTTCTACTCGACTCCCGTTCCCTGAACACCAGGTGTGAGCTAACAAACACAGAACCACACTTGACAGCTGGACTCATGCCACCACTTCCCCTTCGACTCCTCTCTGCCCCAGTTGCTTGCTCCAGTTAAACCAATCCCATAGTTTCTGGGTGTTCTGAAGGTGCCCAGTAAAGACTTTCTTCTTGCTGATCATTTCATCAGAGGATATCCTCTGCCCTCTTAAAACCAGGTTTTCCTGGGTTTCTTTCACAGAGAACCCAGTAGACATAGTGACTCAGCTCCAGCTGGTGGGTCCAAGGAGTCTGGGACTGGCTTAGTTTAAGGCCTGGCAGCCTCCTTTCCTGTCTGTGGGGAGTGGTATGGTGTGTAAAGCAGCCACTACCTGGCTTCTGTCTCCCATTTCCATTTCTCTGACTTTAGAAATGCTGCTTTGAAAAAATAGTAATTGTTTTCGTTTGCATGAAGGGCTCCATTTATGCTTGATTAACATGCAGTATGATAAAAATGATGCATAACATTAGGTATGTCAGATTAACCCTGTTAACAATTTCATTGCATTTCAATACCAAGCTCTGTTCCTAAGTGCAAAGTCTAGGTAGTTTGCCATGTCTGTATCTACATTATTATTAGTGAGAACTAAAAAATTAGAACTTCTTGTTCACCCACTATCACCTGATGTGTCCTAGCATCTTTTGTGAAATTAACTTCGATTGCACTGGTCTGAAGCACCAATAGATCTTTTGCCCCTTTTCCAAAGTCGGGGCACCTGCTCACACTCACAAATAGCACGGTTTGTGATTGCACGTGCAGTTTCTGATTATCAAGTCCTGTGGGACAGAATTCATCTGAGGCTAGACTTGTGAGCTGATTTCAAGCCCGGTTTTTCTTTTTCTATCTTTTCACCTACCTTGGGCTTCATTTTCCTCCTGACTATGTTTTTATTCTATCCTTTCCAGGCCGAAGAGAATTCTCCTTGCTAGGGAATCTGGAAGCACAATGGTGTTGGAGCTGTTCAGCTTGCTTTCTGTTGGTTTTTTTTTCTTTTTAAGATTTATTTATTTATTTATTTGACAGAGCCAGTGAGAGAGGGAACACAAGCAGGGGGAGTGGGAGAGGAAGAAGCAGGCTCCCAGTGGAGGAGCCTGATGTGGGGCTTGATCCCAGAATGCTGGGATTATGCCCTGAGCCAAAGGCAGACACTCAAGGACTGTACCACCCAGGTGCCCCAACTTTCTGTTGGTTTTTAACATCACCCTGTCGGCTCCCAGCAGAGCCAAGCTCTTTCTGCTCCTTTCCCTTCACTGACTATACTCCCTCTCTGCGCACCCCCCCCACCAAATTCCTTGAAATAATGTTTTTCATAAACTTTCAGCACATTCTGGGCTTTGAACTTCCTGGTACTATTTTCCTCTGTCCGGGCCATTCTGCTATTTTTGCATATGAAGGACATGTTTGGTTTTTGTTGTTTTTGTTGTTGTTTTGTAGAATCACTGGTTTTCATTTGCAGCCACACTGCTGTTTTTGTATGATAGCAGCATATTTTTTTATATCATCGTATTTTATTATAGTGTCAGATTTTCAGTTTTGAGCCCCCCCCCTTCATTCATAGTATGATGTCTTTCTTTTAAAGTCTACGGCCATGAAATATGCTTCTGTGGTCTTTGAAATATGCTTTCCTAAAGCCAGGGCCTGTGTCTAGGCCACATCATTTCTTCCTTGCCTGTTGTGAAATTCGCAATTGTCCTCTAACAGATGTTTTGGATAAAATGTTCCCCTGTTTGCTTCTTTGATTTTCTGAAAGCAATTATTAGCAAGGCTACTAGTTAAAGAACACATGGGACATTCAGGTTTTTGGCAGAGTGGAACTTCCAGCGGGCTCACGGAGGGTTGAAATCCCTTCCAGCCCTGTATCAACTTCTTCATTTTAGAAAAATACCAGCCACCTTGTCCACCTAGCTGGGAGCGCTGTAGTACGTGCACACGGCAGTATTACTTCTCTTCTTTTTTAAAGATTTTATTTATTTGACAAAGAGCCAGCAGAAGCAGGCAGAGCGGCAGGCAGAGAAGCAAGCTCTCCGCCCAGCAGGGAGCTCGACTCGGGGCTCCATTCCAGGACCCTGGGATCATGACCTGAGCCAAAGGCAGATGCTTAACCGACTGAGCCACCCAGGCACTCCATACTTCTAATTCTTTTTCTGTTTCCTTTTACCTCCTGTGCCTGGTTGCTTCACATTTACTTTATCAACCTATGATCATTTCACTCGAGGTCCCTGAGAACTCCACAGAATCTTAACTTTCTGGCTTTTGTTTGTCTCTTAGTAATTTCTGCCAGCAAAACAGTAAGAGGGAAAGAGTGGTTCGGTTAGAGGAGAAGCAGACCTATATGACAGTTTTCTTTTCATAAAGGCAAACTTGCAGTCTCATTAAGAAAGCAATATTATTCTTCCATGAAGCGAAGACAGTAAACACCGTTTTAAATTTGCACTGAAATATATTTTGCCTTGGAGTTTGCTTTAGAGTAGAAGAAAGGAGCTCCGGAGAAAGCCTCTAGTCTTAGTTTTCTGGTTTTTTGTTTCATCTTATCTTGGGGAAGATTAGTGAAAACTGTGGGTGGGTACACGGGGATAAAAGAGAAGGGAAGAAAAGACTGAAAGGGCCTTCGTTCTGGTCCTTTGGCAGATCTTCTCGGTGGCCAGTTGGTCCGGCTAGACTGGGGAGGAAGGAAAGGCAGAAGAGGCACGGTGGGAGGGTGGCTATGGGGTCACACTGACCTGGTTAACCCCATTCTGCATTTCCTTAGCTCTGTGACCTTGCACAACCTGTTGATTCTCTCTGACTCAGTCTTCATTTGTAAAGGGGATAATAAAGTGACTGAGCTCATGGGCTCGCTAAGAAGATTGGATGAGATAGTCTACGTCCCCCACAGCGCAGGGATCACAGACCCGTTCATGCCAGTGTTCCGTGCTTGAGCTCGATGCACACGAGTTACAGTTTAATTGTGTAGGCAGTTCCCCGACTAGACTGGAACTCCTCTGAGGGCAGGAATGGGGTCTAAGGCCTTTCTTGATATGGAGCCGGGCAGAGGAAGCTGAATGGATAATCACGGAGTGCTTTGATGCCAGCCCCACACAATGTGTGATATGGCAGCCCTCATAAGAGAGAAGGGGGCACCTTTGCCGTGTGACTGGAGTGTCCTCCTGAGTAACCCGTGAGGCCTCGAACATGCAAAAGGTTGATTTTGGGCTCCCAGGGGGGCTTCTTCCCTAGGCTGTGTGTGGGTATTCGTATTCACGTACAGGTTTAAAAACCAGGTTGTTTAGAATTTATACCACCTAGAGACACAAATTCCTTCAGTTCTTGTTATCAGGAGTCCTCAACACTAACTGAAGCCCTGACAGGGTCCCTGAAGCATGGCCGAATTCTGCAGCGCTTCCGGACGGGCGAAGATCAAAGCATCCTAGTGCACTTGGAGTTTAGCATGTGTGATTTACATTCCAGTTCTTTGAAAGTTGGTCTTCAGCTGTGATCGGGCAACTTTTAAATAGAATAGGCAGTTAACCCAAAGACTCAGTTTGCCAACTATTCTGGACAAATAGGGCTTTATTATATGAGCTTATTATTATTACTACTACTGGAAGTGGTTTTCCATTTGGTTTTATTACAATGATGATTATCTTTGAGTGGAGGTGGGAGGATTTAAGTAACAAGGTTTTGGTTTTTGTTTGTTTTGTTTTTTAAACCAGGCAACAACAACAAAAATTTTTTTTCGAAGTCTATATGGTTGTGTCCAGAAATGAGCATGCGAGGGAGGTGCTGAGGGAGAGAGGCCTTGGAGGCTGCTGAGCAAACTTCCTTCCTGTTCCAAGTCTGGCAGGAGAAATGAAAGAGGGGGACTAAGGAGCAGAAAGCTGAAGTCTTTAGTCATAGGGACAGAGAGAAAGAGCAAGTGTGAGATAAATTCATTGGGGCAGAAGGAACTGAGATGGGAAGCATTCATCATAACGTTCACAGAATCCTGTAGGGGGCGTGATAATAATCAGGGTCACGTGCACTTTGTAGTTATTTTACAAAAGTGACTCGTGATCGTTACCATCAGTATTTGCTGGGTGGTCAGAATTTATGTTGGCAACTGTGCCTAATTGCTCAGGGTCTGTGTGCAACCTGGGTCTGTATAAGCCAAAGACTGTGTTTTCACATTTCATCCTAAAACCGCTCCTTTGAGGAAGATAGTATTATCCCTGTTTTACAGACGAGGAATCAAGGCACAGAGAGGTTTAGTGTCTTGCCTAAGGACACACAGTGGGTAACACAAAGTCAGGGTCCCAGCCCAGGTTTGTTTGAGTCAAGAGCTGGTGCTCTTTTTAGTGTTCTCGTATAAAGTCCTTCTCACCCAGGGGTTTTCCTGCCTCCCAGATGTCTCCAGACGTGTTAGTTGGCCAGAGCTGCTATAACAGATACCAGAAACTGGGTGGCTTAAACAGCAGAAATGTATTATTTCAGTTCTGGAGGCTAGAAATCTAAAATCAAGGTGTTGGCCGGCTGGTAGCTACTGAGGGCTGTGGGGGCCGGATCTATCACAGTCCTCTCTCCTTAATTTGTAGATGGCCATCTTCTGTCTGTTTCTCTTTGTATTGTCTTCCCTCTATGTGTCTCTGTCCAAATGTCCCCCGTTTTTAAGGACACCAGTCATATTGGATTAGGGCCCATCTTAATGACCTTTTTTTAATTTGATTACCTCTGTAAAGACCCCATGTCTAAATGAGGTCACATTTTGAGTTAAGACTTCAACATATGTTTTTGGGTAAGGGGGACCCACAGTTCACCCCCTAGCATGAGACTCATCTATAGGTCACACACTCTGGCAGCTGTGCTTCTCACACTTTGTTTACAGTAACAGGACTTTTCCTATTGCTCATCACTGTCTGTGTCTGTTTTATTTAATCTGTTAACTAACAGCCACGAACATAGTCACCTTTTCAGTGGGCCTGCTCACTGGAGTGAGTTTCAGGTCAATAAGGCATTCAGTGGGCTCTAATTTAATTAGTCAAGTTACTGTGACAGCTGCTTTGTAACCCTGGTTCACAGACTGGCAGAGGACAGAAATGAGACTGGCAGAGCTCACTGTTGATTCCAGGCGTCCCTGATGCAGCCCTGGGCCCTAGGAACTTTGCTCCTATTCTGGCAGGAAAAGAGAGGGATGCTGAAGGGGCATTTGGGCATCTCTCCCCTCGATGTATCTTTTAAAACTAAATGGGAGCCAGAATAAAAAGGGGAGACCCTGCAGTTTCATTCCCCTCTTTCCTCATCTTGCACATAGCAAGTCAGTTTTCCCATAATTTAAAGGTTTTCTGAAAATCTCCTTCACTGTAGAACCTTCATGTACTGATGCTGGATTTGTTAGTTGCTTCCATGCTTCTCCCCCATCCAAGCTGACATGGTTCCTCAAACCTCTCCCTGTCTCCCCCACCTCAACCCCAGCCTTAGGCTTGCCTCTTGCTCCAAGGGGCCCTGACCTTGTCAGTTTCTCACTGGCCTTCCCAGATCCTTGGGGGGTAGGGGTGGGGCAGCCCTGGAGACAGATAGAGAACTCTGGACATAAAATCAGAAGACAGGATTTTCTTCTTGCTCCCAGCACTTGGCCCAGCAGTGTGAACTTGGGCAAACCATTTAACTCCTCTGCTCTCTAAGTGCGGTCGCTTACCAAATGGAGATAGAAGTCCCTGTCTTGCCCACCTTCCAGAATGGTCACAAAGAGGGAATAAACTTCAAAGGAACTGCCCCTACACAAGCCAATGTGAAAAACCAAGAAGACTCTCACTTTGCTTATGTTGTATTTACTGCACCGCGTATTTCCGAGGTCATGATGTGGCCTCTGTGTTCTGCATGTGTTGTGTCTGAGCTGGACTGAATGCCAAGATAGCAAACTCTGCGCGTGCCCCACCCTGCACGGCGTGCAGTCAGACAGGAATGGGCTTCGGATGATTGATGACGGCCAGTCTTGGAGAAGAAAGACCAGTGAGTGACAAAGTGGGTGTCCGAGAAGGTTGCAGACGGAGAGAGGGACTTATTTTCTCTGAGTCACGAAGGTTTTACAGTCTGATCACTTGTTGAACATTGATTTAAAGTGTCAGATGGCAATTGCTGAACTAGAGCAGATGTTTGGGAAGTTATTTTTAATCAACCCCATGATTGATATTTTTCGCTACTCCTTTTTGTCTCAATTAAAGAAGATGAAAAATGCCCTATGTGTTCAGTAGTGACACCACTGACTCACCGTGTGGGGAATTCTTCTCACGGTCCAGATCTGGCTGAGTATTCCACAAGTCTAAGTCTTCTGATAGAAATTTGAAGGGCTCCCAAAGTAAATGGCTTTTAAACAAAGTTTTTAAAAAAGTGGTTGCTTAACAAAATAAGCAAGTTGGGAGGAGGTAATTTTATTTATAGTATGTAAATTACAAACTTCATATTTGATCTCCGAGCTTGAGCAATCATCCAGAAACAATGGGTGGATCTTTGTAGGCTTAAAAATCATTTCCTAGAATACAACTTGGGTAATTTTGTGTCTGAATATTTGAACAAGGGAGGCCTTGTTTCTCTAGCCTCTTGGGAATGCATGCTCCTGCGTGGGGAGGAGAGAGCCGCTTTTTCTGTCCTTCCCACTTTCTTCTGGCTGCCACGGTGGCTGATGCAGGGGGAATGCAGTGCGGGACAGAAAGGGGCTAATTTATTTATTTTTTTTAATTTGAGGACTATGCTGTGCTGGTTACTAGGTAAAGTGCTAGGAATAACTCTATACAGGCATACCTTGTTTTATTGCACTTTGCTTTATTGTGATTTGCAGATAGCGTGGTTTGTTTTTTTACAAATTAAAGCTTTGTGGTGATCCCGCATCAAGCAAGTCTATGATGCCATTTTTCCAATGGCGTTTGCTCACGTAGTGTTTCGGTGTCACATTTTGGTAATTCTTGCAATATTTCAAACTACTTCATTATTATTTTATTTGTTAGGGTGATCTGTGATCAGTGATTACAGCTTGCTGAAAGCTCAGTTGATAGCATTTTTTAGCAATATTTTTTAATTAAGGTATGTGCATTGTTTTTTTAGACATAATGCTATCATCGCACACTTAATGGACTACACTATAGTGTGAACATAACTTTTATGTGCACCGGGAACCCAAAAAATTCATTTGACTAACTTTATTGTGATATGCTTTATCACAGCTTTATTGCTGTGGCCTAGACCTGAACCAGCAATATCTCCAAGGTATGCCTGTATGAAAAGAAGCCACTAATTCTGGATTTGGGGGATTAGGCAAGAAGTTTGGTGATGGGTTGGCAGTTGGGCTATATCTTGAAGCACCTACAGTTTTCTCCTTATGAAAACTGAGTGAAGGACATTCTAGGTGCGATCTCAGTCTAAGTGAAGAGTGGGAGTGGAAGTGGGAGTCTACTTGAGGAATATTCTAGGACTTTGTAGTTGGAATATAGGGTACAGGAGGAGAAAGGATGCAATACAACACGAGGCCAAAAAGATTAGTTTGAGATTAGATCATGATGTACATTGAATAATTACACTAAAGAATTTGAATTTGACCCTGAGGAGAATGGGGAGTCAGTGAAGGCTTATATAAGGAGCAGAGTGGCCTGGTTTGACCTTTGTTTAGGGAGGAACCCTGGTAGCCACATGAAGGATGGGTTGTGTGGGGTTGAGAAGGAAGGCACGGAGATTGTTTAGAAAGCAAGGGATGAAAGGAGTCTGAACTAAGGCAGGGAGTGGGGAGTGGTGTGTAAAACTTTCCTGGCTGGACAGGATGGTGGAGGAGAGGTGATAAAACAGACTGGCAACTGCATGTGTTGGTTGGTTGCTTCAGCAAAACTTTACTGAGAACTTACCACGTGCCAGACACTGTGTGCAGCTGAAAGGACAAAGATGAAGAGACCGTGTCCCTGGTCTTAAAGACTTACCACCCATTAGCCCTCAACCATGTCCCGCATGCATGTGATTCATAAACTACTAGTGTGGGGGCTGTTGGGGGAGTTACAGGAACATTTTTTTTTTTAAAGATTTTATTTATTTATTCGACAGAGATAGAGACAGCCAGCGAGAGAGGGAACACAAGCAGGGGGAGTGGGAGAGGAAGAAGCAGGCTCATAGCGGAGGAGCCCGATGTGGGGCTCGATCCCACAACGCCGGGATCACGCCCTGAGCCGAAGGCAGACGCTCAACCGCTGTGCCACCCAGGCGCCCCTAGAGGAACATTTAACTTGGGTCTTAAAGGATGGTGGCAAGCTGATTATGTCCCTGGGCTGCTTTTTAAAAATGGTTGTCATGGGGCACCTGGGTGGCTCAGTCAGTTAAGCGTCTGCCTTCGGCTCAGGTCATGATCTCCAGATCTTGGGATCAGCCCTGTGTTGGGCTCCCTGTTCAGTGGGGAGTCTGCCTCTCCCTCTCCCTCTGCACTCCTTCACCCCCTGGCTCGTGCTCTCTCTCTCAAATAAATAAGTAAAATCTTTAAAAATCGTTGTAATGGTTCTGGAGATAAGGACGGACCTTTACCTTAGCTCTAAAAGCTCTGCCTAATCTGGTCCACCCACTGCTCCAGCTTTTACCTATATCATCTCCTTTCTGCTGTCTGGCTTCCACTTCTTTTAGACCCTTGGTGTCAGCAGACTGTCTCCTGTCACAGGGATTTGCCTGTTGTCTTTGCCCGGAGCACTCGCACCTCTCCCAGATCCCATCTGAATCATGTCTTCCTTGGAGATGTCTTTCCTGAGTCTTCAGAAGCAGTCACATCTCTGTTACATGCTTTCATTAGTACCTTGTACCTCTCTCTTATAGCACTTTGTCAGAGCTATAAGTGTGCAAGTTCTATGGTTCTTTGGTACATATGTGTCTCCTCCCACTAAATGGTAAGCTCTTTAGGGCAGGAATTGTGTCTGATTTTGCTCAGCATTGTTATCTTCAGTATTTGCACAGTGCCCGGCACATAGTACTTTCTCAAAGAATGCATATTGGCTAACGAATGGACTAAAATAATTAATTAGTTAAAGGAGGAAGGGCATTTCAGGAATGGGAAGCAGCATGAACAAAGGTGTAATGGCCTATTTTGGGGCTTTTCCAGAAACAACTAGTGTCTGGCTTATGGGAAGGAGGTTAAAGGGGAGGAAAAACAATGAGGCTAAAAAAGTATGTTGCATAAACTTGGGAAAAAACCTGTACCATGCTAAGGACACCGTGGGTGCAAGTTGGGTGCACCCATTACACCCTGTTCTTCCCCCATCAGAGATTGCATTCTAATTGTTGGCTTGACAGAACAAGCCTATGAGCTCCTCGAGGGCAGAGGCTGTGCCTGACTTACTCATTGATGTAACTCCAGAATCTAGGAAAGTGCCTACAGTTTGGTAGGAATCTACAAAACACTTGCTGAATGAATGAATGGCCAAATGAATCAATAATGCTTTTATCATGGGAGCTATGGTGAGCTATGGAAGTTTTTTTAAATATTATTAGTTTTGCTCTAGAAAATGTTACTTTGGCAGCAGGGTAGAAGAGAGGAGGGTCGCTTTTGATAGTGGAGCATCTGAATTTGCTCAAAAGGAGTGAAAGTACACAGACTAATTGGAATGGAATAGACTAGAGGCAGGAGATCATTTGGGCACTGGTTACAGTAATTCTGGGGAAGATGCTGGTGGATGCTTAAGGTGGTAGCTGTGGAGTTGGAAGAAGGGGTAGACTTGAGAGCTGTCCAATTAGAATGACTGGATGGAAGGTCAGGAGTTGGGATCAGGCAAAGATGACCCCAAGATACTCAAGATTTCTATTTGCCAAGGAAGAGTCAAACTTCTTGCCAGTGGGGTCTTGCTGGGGAGAGGAAGGGGGAGTGAGGGGAGAAGATGGAGTGGGGACCATCTTCAGGCCCTTCAGGACCCTTCTGAGGAGACTGCCCTCCACACCTGCTAAGGCATCCCCTATTTTAGATTTTGGTCAGAATAAGACAGAAGAGAGTACTCAGAAAGCAGTATGCTAATGAATAAGCAACTGATTACCATATGAGACCACACAGCCATTCTTTTCCTTCTAAATACACTTTTATCCATTTCTTTGTATTCCAAGCAAGCAAAATGGCAACAGACAGTCAGGGTTTCTACACTGCCTATTACGACTCGGTAATGGTCTGGAATAAGTTAACTGGATCTCACATTTTCCCAATTTTCACTCATTAAAGCTTCTCTTTTATTAGACTTAGGAATCGTTAATTTCTTCACTGAGAAAACCACTCTCCAGAGAGCTGGATAGAAGGAGGTATGTGGTTGGGCTTCATTAGGCTGTGGGATGGCATTAGAGGGTCTGGTGGCTTCAATTAACCCCAGCGGTCTGATCCAAACTCAACTGGGGGAGGGGCCGGGACTTGTTTGAGGGGACCTGGTGATATGATACATAAAGAAGGACTATGCAACAGATAGAGGCTAGGTGAGAGCGAGAGATGCGTTCTTGGTAGAGATGAAGCTAAAGAGGGGAGTGGATGGCGCTGAGGGGATGTACAGAGCTGTCCAGAATCTCGATCCTGAATCTCATCCCACGCATGCTTTCACGACCTTCACCGAGAGCACCAAACTCCCTTTCTCTGGGAGAGAGAGTGAGTGATTATGGGGGCTATCTAAGCAAGTCTGAAATCTGTAGGGCAGGCAGTCATGGGCAGGCTTAAATCCACAAAGAGCTGAAGCTGTCATCTGCCGGCAGACAGGTAGGGGGCATCACGAGCAGGACGGAGCTCCATAGGCTAGGCACTGACTAGAGCAGTGGTCCATAGGTGGAACTTCTCCTCTCTGAGCCTGCATGTTCTGTGAATACATGACTTGTGGGGTGTGTATGTGTTGTAGGAGTGGGAGACATCTCCGGACCAGATGTTGAGAGACCTGGGTTTGGATGGCCTCCAATTCCTGCGGCATAAATGGTAGATTCTTTCAACAAACTTGATAAGTCTGAGAATTCTGTATAATTTGAACTCAGGTATTTCCATTTGGATAGAGGAGAAATACAACAGTGTGAGAAAGGCCCTTGTTGTTTTTGAGAATAGTGACTAAAGGAGGGGAGAAAGCAAAATTTCGAGGTTCATGAGTTGAGGCTTATCCGTAGACTTGGTCCTGGGAGTCAGGGAGTTGTCAGGCGGAAGAAAGTAGGGGAATAGGGTCAAGACTAGGATGAGGCTACATATAAATCACCATGGTAAAAATAGAGATCCCAGGGCCTTCATGCAGAGGGGTCATGCTTCAGCTGGTGTCAGATAGTGCCCCCTACGGCACAGAAGTTAAGGAGGCATCACTCTTTGGGTATTCAGGTACTGACACTCCACTTGCTAGTGATTGCCTCCTTCGAGTTTGCACTATAGGCCCCTGCTGCCTTACACTGGAGGTGGGTGTTCTCTCCCAACCAGGGAAATGGCCAGGGTACTCAGAATAGCTCACCTGGAATGGAAGAAGAAGAGAGAGAAAGAGAAGGGAGCCTTCTTAGGTAGCAAAGCAGAGAAGGATGGTCAGAAAGAGGCCAATCCCAGTTTAATCTAAAACACACTTTTTTTCAGACAAAATTGTGATTTATAGGATGAATAATGTGTTTAGCCTTATAGTGGTTATCATGCATGCATGCTCCATTCACTTTCAGAACTAGGTGTTTGGGGAGCCTGTCCTTCAGGTGGAAG
The DNA here is from genome assembly GCF_002007445.2 of Ailuropoda melanoleuca. Taxonomy (NCBI): domain Eukaryota; kingdom Metazoa; phylum Chordata; class Mammalia; order Carnivora; family Ursidae; genus Ailuropoda; species Ailuropoda melanoleuca. The sequence goes on along the minus strand of NC_048225.1, from coordinate 10,068,908 downwards.
TCTGAAAAGTTGGAGTGCTAGATGTGGGTTCCAAACACTTCCCTCCTCGGAGAATTTGAGAATTGTGAGTTTCCTTCTGATTATATGTTGCTGTGCCATGGGTGGAGTTTATGGCAAGAGTGTGTCTCAAACTTTCCTGCCAGTTTTGATGTGGATATTTCCTTGTTTGGCCTGCTGTAGGAGTCACTCAGCTAGTTTCTAGATTCCTTTCAGAGAGAATTGCTCGGTGTGTAACTGTAGATTTGGTGTGTCTGTGGAAAGAATTGAATTCAGGAGACTTGTATGTCATCATCTTGAACCAGAACGCTTTATTGATTTCTTTTTCCCCCTTCTTATTTTTTGTGTGTGCCTCACAATTTCTTATTGAAAACTGGGTTTTAAATAATATAATACATCAACCCTGGAAATCAGATTTTCCCCATTCCTTAGCGTTTATTGTTGCTGTTTGTTTATTCTGCGATGTCTATATTCTTTGTCACGTGTGGCCACCGATGTCTCTGCTCAGTTAGTGGTCAGCTAAAGATTGGACAGAGATTTGCCTTCGATGCCTAGAACCAATAAGTCTCTCAGTCTTTGCAGGGGGGCTCTAGGGGCACGTGGGGGCATGCCTTCAACACTCAGCCAGGAAGTTTACAACTCTGCCCTAGCCTTCACTTCTTGCTTTTTCAGAGCATCAAGGTTAGCCAGAGATGAAAGCTTAGGACCTTCCCGAAGTCTTTTCTAAGTATGTACACAGCCCTGTGTACGTTCACATTCCTAAGCACGTGCCCACTTTCTAGATTCTCTGGAATATTTCAGAACCTTTCAAAGCCCCTATGGATACCTCATTCCCCAGCTTTTTATTTTAAGGTTTTTGGTTAGCTGATTGTTTGTCCCAACTGTTACCCATTGCCTTAGGTAGCCATAAAGTCCAACAACTGTCTTTGTTTTCAACAAACCTCCTTAAAGAAAAAGTCCCACAAAAGGGATCTTCCAGAGAGTTCAAATAATGACAGCTCTCTGGAAATGAGGCTTTGAAGGAACTCCAACTCTGTTCTACCTGTGGCTGCCAGGCTGCTGGTTTTCCTTGTGATTGTGGGATGTTGGTTTCTAAGATGACTTCAGAACTGGAGAGAGGGTGATAGAATTACAACAAGTTAAAATGCCACAAAGCTCACTGTTCTTACCAAGATTGTGTCGTTTTTCTTGAATAAACACTTTCCATATTGCTGTAAGCCTCTGGTTAATTTCCAGTTTAAAAAAGTTGATTCTGATAAATTTTTGTCAGTTTTCTCCTTGCTTTAATGGAGAAGAGAATTTGCGGAGGTCTTTACTCTGGCATTTTCACTGACATCACCTGTAGCATATTTGGAATGCCCTTCTATGTGATTGCCTTCTCATTTCTCAAAACACAGCTCAGATGTCTCCTCTCCTGTGAAGCTTTTTCTGCGTCCTCTGGGCAAAGGACTCAGCTTTTTTTTTTTTTAAATCTTCCTATACCTCTGTGTTTATGCCCCTATTATTTCACTTTTCACAAATAACAGTTATTGATATCTGTTCCTGTGTCTTCTCTCAGCCTGCAGTTTCCTAGCTGGTGACTTAGCCATTCTCCGTGCCCAGACTAGTTCTGGACACACAGTAAGTATGCATATTTGTAGGCTGAGGGGTATTTGTTTTAGGAGAACTCAGAGCCTAGCCAGGGGATTCTCAGCTCCAGCTACCAGTTCTCTCCTCCTGCTCCTATGATTCATAGCTGCCCTCGGTGTCTTCATTGTATTAGAAGTGTGGGGAGCTGTGTGATTACTGTAAGCTCTGAGTTGACTGAGTGTATGAGGGAAGTAAAGGGGAAAATAAAGCCTGTGTGGCTGAGGTTTTACAGTAATAATAATGGTAGCAGCCAATGTTTACTGAGTAGATGCTGCGCTAGACACCAGGCTAGAAGCTTTATATTCAAGTCTCATTCATTTCCAGCACCAATCCGATGAGGTGGGTACTGTTACCCTCATTTTACGCGTGAGGCTAAGTAAGGGAAGTAGCAGAACTGGGGTTAGATGAGGTCCTGACTTCTAAAGCCCGNCCATAACGCCGGGATCACGCCCTGAGCCGAAGGCAGACGCTTAACCGCTGTGCCACTCAGGCGCCCCTAAAGCCCATATTCTTAACTGTTCCATCTGAGGGATCCGGGAGAAGCATTTGGAGGAGGGGAAACCACACAAGCCTTTTTCTTTCCCTGGCACCTGTTCTGCCTCCTGGAAGAGATGTGGTTCCCAGGTGTGTTCAGCCCACACTGGGCTCAGCCGGGCTGCCTTCTGCTTTGAAGCAAGATAGCGCTGAGTGCTCCGATAGTAACTGGCCCCCAGGAAAGCTGGGTGGAGAGGCCCCATTTCCCCAGCATTGAGGTGACAGGTGTAACCCTGAGGAGAGAAGCGGCAAAGATTCCTCATTATCATCCCGATTCCAGCATGGTGACAGCCCCAGACTGCTGGGAAAGCCAACCCACACAGAGATGAGATGTAATCCAGAGGGCTCAGAAACATTTCCACAAATGCTAATATCAGTCCCTCCAGTACAGCCGTGTCAGCAGGAAGGGGAATTGTGCTAGCATGCATGGGACACACTGTTTGGCACAAGGGACCTGGTTGCTAAGCAACAGTAGCTGGCCTCCCCTCCTCCCTGTAACCTTTTTCTCTGTTTCTAAGCTTCTAGTTAGCAGATGGGAGGGGCTGAGGCTGCCCAGCCAAGCCTTTGGCCCCCTTTCCTGCAACAAGGGGTCTATTCATGGTTTCTGAGCAGATTTATTGTCTCTCTGGCACATATCTCTGTGTGTGGGGGGGGGCGGGGGGGGAGGATAAAGGGAGGGGCCATATGTGAACTAGGGAGACCTCACCCTCTGACCAAGCTGACTGGGCTATTCAATCAATGCTGGTCCAAGAACAGGAGCAGAACCCTGCCTAGAGGCCCCGAGGGTTTCCACTGACCCAAATGGTAAGGCCGTGCATACATCTGTGCCACCCCTGACCTGGTCTCTCTCTTTCTCTCTCCCCGCCCCCACATTGGGCTTCTAGGCAGGTGGAAAGAGCCCCCTCTCGCAGCTCCGGCACAGGGGCTAAAGCCTAGAGGGGGCCCTGTGTGGCCAATCTCCTATTTTTTTCCCCAGGGACTGACTTTTCTTCTCCCCTCTATCCCCCATGGGCCTGTCCAAGTGCTCTGCACATAGACAGTGCTAACAAATCATTATGACATTGAACTCCTACTCAAAAGGAGGAGCAGGAGATCCTGTGCCATTGCAGACCATCGTTGCAGGCTACCGCGCGAGCTCAAACACGTGGGTTTGGAGGTACAGCAACTCCTGGGGTGAGGCCAGTTAGTCGGGAGCTGAACTAAGAGGCAAGTCTCATTGTTCGTGTCCTTGAGCCTCATCTCTAGACCCAGGAAGGAGTGTATATGGTAAGGGGCAAGCCAAGACCCCATGTTTCTTGTGGAGAAACAAGCCCTATTGTTGGTAGGAGGACCAGCCCTACAGATCCTGGGCTGTAACTGGTGTAGGGGATGGGAAGTAGGGGTGATGTCTTGCTTCATATGGAAGTTTGGGCTGCTGCCCTACTTGTGAGGTGAACCGGCAAGGGTGTTCACGGGTCCAACAGAATGATTTCCAGGGTGAAATCTGGGAGCCTAGACCAATGAGGAAGGGCAGAGAGAAAGAGAAGTAAATGAACACAATATAGGGCCACAACAGGTGCCTTATAGATTGAAGAAAGCTTCTTGGAGAAGTGACGTCTAAGCTGGTCTTGGGAGTCAGCTACGTTGGGAAAAGGATGGCGGATGCAAAGTCTCTGTGGTACGAGAGCATGTGAAGGCCCAGAGGACTGGCATGTGTGTTACCATGACCCTGAGTTCCACTGTGCAGGGAGTCATGCTGGCAGGTGGGGATGGAGAGGCGAGGAAGGGTGAAAGCAGAGAGGATTTTGTGGGCTGTACCGTAGGACTTTGGATTTTTCTTAAAGTGTAGGAAGATTCATTGGGTGCTTTAAAGATGGGGTTAGCTTGCTGATGTTTGAATTATAGGAGGATTGCTCTGGCTTGGACAGTGGGTGGAGATAAGATCCTAGAGGAGGGAGACTACTTGTTGGGTAGTAGTGGTTCTCTCTCTTATTTTCCAAATGAGAAAACTGAAGTTTGGAGAGGTGTTGAGTTCACACAGTAGGCTGCAGACCTAGCTTTAAACTGCTGGTCTGATATTTCTTCCAAGATCTTATTTTCCATTACTCTTCTTCATGACACATGGATGTCAGGCAAACATAACTTACTGTGCTCTATGCTTTCCCGCCCCCATGCCTTTGCCTCTTCAACTGCCTGGAATACCCAATGCCCATATATGTCTGTTCAAGCCCTATTCATCTATGAGCGACTGTCTCAGGCTGCCTTTTCTAGGAAGCTTTTTTCAGTCCCCTGGTGAGAAGTAACCTCTCCTTTCTTCTGTCACTTAACATGTTCTGCCTTTTTTTAATATGTCAGGACTCAACTGAAAATTCTCTGGGGTAGCTGGGGAGTGTTCCATGATGATTTATTTTGAACTCCCTACAATGTCCTGCACTGTGGCCCACCCTCTCGGGCTAAATCTTATTTACTGGATAAATGAATGGATGGTGCATTGGGCAGGGGAACTTCTTCCTCTGAGACAGGAGGGAATGAAGAAGGCTGGCATCTTGAGGCCTGAGGACAGATGTTGAGAGATTCAGTGGATGCCCTTGATGGTGGTGGGAGGCCAAGGGAGGGAGTGGTGAGGAGTGTGGCTTCGGAGTCCGTACCCCCCCACCCCCTGTTTGGGTTTGAATACCTGCTCTGATGCTTAACTGGCTGTGTGAGAATAAGGTGGATGGGGTAGGGGCTCCAGGAGAGCAGAGAGGGCCTGGAGGGGCATCAGTGGGAACCCACAGTCTCCAAGATGAAAAAAAGGCAGTGAGTGCACAGCTGAGATTAGAGAATGGAGTCTTGTCGTGGTCTGAGCTTCTCCGCTTGGTGTGGGGATCCTGAGTGACCCACAGTTATTTCCCCAGAGCCTGATGCTGGATGGCCAAGCCCACATGGAGGCTCAGGACGCAGAGGAGGGCCCAGGACCTGGGATCTTCAAAGCCAAGCCTAGAGAGCCACTGCAGAGGCCCGAGGCCCGGCAGCAACCCAGTAGGCCAGACTGGGCTATAGGGGAATGACAGGGTGGGGACAGCGAATGGGTAATCTTCCTACATTCCCTAGATCCTTCTTGAGAGAGCGCCCAGGGGCTGGTGGCAAGAGACTGCCTCACTGTTTATCCCAGACCTGCTTTTGCTCTGTTTCCAGTTTGGGGGTTGAGTGGGCTCTGTGGGCCTCAGTGGGGAGGGGGCAAGGGGAGGCGGGCGGGTGCATTGGGGCAGACTCCTGCCCCAGCCCCGTGGCTGCCTAGCCCCATGGTGGGGCCTCGGGCAGAGTGAGGCTGGCAGGCAGGAGCAGGGCACGCAGACTCCTCTGCCCTCTCCTGCAGGCTCGCGGGCGGGGTGCTGGTGCTCAGGGCAGCGCTGCTGTGCGGGTCTGGGAGCCCTGGCGCTGCTGGCTGGTGCGAGCGTCGGTTCCTGGCTTTTCGGTCAGTGCTGGGACCCTTCAGTGCTCTGGGAGGGCCGAAGAACAGGGTCTGGGGGTCCTTGCAGGAAGAGACAAGCAGATGTAAAGGGCAGCCAGGACCCATCTTTCTCACCTACTCTGAACTGACAGCAGGGGAGAAGGGATGGGACCGCAACAGGAGGGATTTAGGCTCTGCGTCCAGAATGCTTTAGTCCCAAAGTGGGAAGTGGAAGGTACTTGAATGGATAACCCAGGGAGGCCCAAGTCCAACTTTCTCTAGACATCTTTCCCAGGTGAGAGAGACAGAGGCAGGGACAGGGAGAGGGTGTGTGCTGTGCCTCTCCTCGCTGTGTTAGGTGGGGACCTGCCCAAGGCTGGGTGGTCGAGGGGGAGTCTCCAGGTAGCTGCTTTTGTCTCCCTCTGTTGCAGGGGTCTTGTTCTGCCCCTTGGCCCTCTCATGTGGGAATCCCTCCCTCCTCCTAGCCTCTTCTCTGTGACCCTGTCCTTGTCCTTGTCCTCTGAAGTGCTGTATCTGTGGCCAGTGCCCTCTCAGCCCGCTCCCGGAACCTTGCAGGATGACGAGATACCTTTGAGCTGCTCTGAGGCCAGCGGTGAGGAAGCCCTGCTCCCTGTGCTTCCCAGAGCAGGTAGGCCACACCCCCAAGGCTACAGACTGCCCCCTCCCCGCCCCGAGCCCCTTCACAGCTCTGGGATCCCCACTTCCGGCCAGGGGCAAGCAGACCAGAATGAAGGGCCGTGATGTCACTGCCAGCATCTGGGTCTCCTCCTCTGGTGGGAAAGGAGCGACATGGTCCAGCCTTGAAAAGTCCGTCCCTGATTTGGAGCTCTCAGCACTCCTGGGGACTGTCTTGATACCTGGCTTGGGCTGGGCCAGGAGCCCAGGCTGGGAGGAGGGATGGCAACTTGCCGTTTGGGGCAGAGTGAGCCAGCAGGATGGGGCAGGGGGAACAGGTGCATGTGGGGAGCCAGTGTGTAGCCAGCAGGGGTCCTCACCTACTCCACATTGCCCACCCCCGACCTGCTGCCTTCACATTGTCCCCTCCCTGTCAAACACGGATTGGGGATCAGAAGATTAGGTGCCTAGGCAGGGGCTGGAATCAGTTATAGAAGTTACGGTCAGCGTGGAGCCTGCCGTTTGCCAGCTGTGCGGCTTTGGGCACATTGCTTCTTGGAACTTCCATTTCCTTCTCTACAAAATGGAGGTACAACCATTTACTACATGAATTATAAGAATAATACGAGCTAATATATAAAAGAGGCACAGAGCCTGGAGAAAGCAGATGCTCAATGGTACCCATCACTAGTAGTACCACAAGATATGAAACAGGGAGACCGGACTTAAGTCCTGGATCCATCACGTTCAGACTCTGTGATCTGGGGCAGGTCAGTTAACCTCCATGCCTTAGTTTTCCCTCTGCAACATGGGAGGATGGTCATACTCACCCCACAGGGTTGCCTTGACAACGAGTGACAGAGCACGTTTAAAAGCACTCGGTTAAACACCAAACTGGAATGCAGCACTATAAATAAGGGTTATGTTGTTCTCAGAACTGGCCTGATGCCCTGGGGGACAGGGAGCCTGATACTGGGTGACCCAGATGCTGTCTTGAGGCCTCTTCAGGTCCCAGCATGGCCAGGTCCAGCCCCCCTGCCCACCTTGCCCCTCCACCCTGCAGCAGGGACGATGTGACTTCCATGCCATGCCTTCAGTATCTTTCAGGATAAACACTGAGGACTTCTTGCTAGAAGTACAGGTGAGGGCGCGGCCAGACTGGCTCCTGGTCTGCCATGAGGGCTGGAGCGCTGTGCTGGGGGTTCAGATCTGCCAGAGCCTTGGGCGTCTCAGGTAACTGGGGCAAGGCTTGGGGCCCGGAGTGGGTAGAGGGCTGGTGGTGGTGGGGAAAGAGGAGTTGGACACCTTTATCTGCCTGTCCCCATCAAAGTGCTCAGGGACTGGCAAGAGGTCCTTTTGGCCATCTCCTGGCCTCTGGGCATGATGGGGCCCCAGCTTTTTTTTCTCCTTTGAGCATCCCTGCTTTTTAACAAATATGAATCCAGGAAGAGGTCACTGTCAAAGTCTTGCTCCATGGGGGGATAGTATCTCATGCATGTCTTGGTCATGATTATGTACCATTTCCCACGCTGCAGTGTAAACCAGTTCCCTCATGTTCTGTTCCCCTCTTCCGCCAAGACTCACTCACCACAAGGGAGTGAACCTGTCTGACATCAAGCTCAACAGCTCCCAGGGGTTTGCTCAGCTCCCTTCCAGACTGGAAGGCCTCCTGGAGGAGGTGTGGCAGTCCAGGTAGGACTTCTGAGGAGGTTGAGTGAGGTCCCTTACTTCTGGTGAACAGTTCAGCAAAAATCTTCCTGTCATGGGAGCCTTGTGGTGAGGACATTGGCCATGTGAGATAGGACACAGAGGAGCATTTCCCAGTCAGAAATCACAAACTCAGTTCACGTGAGTGGGGACTGACTCTGCCAGGAGAGCCAGAGCCCTGTGGATTTGGGACATGAGAGGGATCGAGACATTGGGCCATGGGGCCAAAGATGAGTAGAAGAGAGAAGAGGGCTTTGGTCCAGCAGGAATTGAGGTTTTGCTAGGAAGGAGGAGGGAGAGAGGAGAGCAAGGAAGGGGCTGGAGAGAGGGAGAGAATAGAGTAAGCTCAGGAGGGGCGTGGGGTGAAGTGTGCTTTCTTCCTTCACTCCCTTATCCATCCACCAAACACACGTTTATTCAGAGGCCCTTAGTGGGCACAGCTGGACTTCCCGTCTACAAATACTGGATTTGTAACTTTGGGCCCTGTCCGAGACAACCCTCAAGGGCCACGGCCTCCTGCTGGTGCCCTGCGGTGATGGGGCAGAGTAGCACTGCTGTCCTGGAGACCTGTTAATGAGGAGGGGCCTAGGGGCTTGGATGCAGGCAGGTGCAGATGGGGGACTGCACCAGAGGCCTCCTCCGTCTCCACCTGACAACTGCCCATGGTCTCCATGCCCTCGGGTGGGCCCCTGCCCAGCCTCTTACTGCCACCTCTGTTTTGTAGGAACAGCTGTGCTTCCGGCCAGATCGTTTCCCTCAGATGCTCTGGTGAGTCATATCCAGACATATCCAGGAAGGTGGCAGTGGGTGGAAGGAGTCTCCTGTCCCTAAGTGTGGAGAGCCCACAGAGAGGCTCAACTGGGTCTGGGGTGGAGTTCCTAGCCCACCTGCCCCTCTGCCTGCTGGTCCCCTTCTTGCAAACACAGTTCTGCCCCAACAGGGCCCTATCCAAATTCTGTTCTGTCCCCCACCAGCCACTGATCTGGGTGGATGATCTCCTTGCTTCACTGCCTGCCAGGACTTCCGAAGCTCCTGCCCCCTTTCATCTGGAGAGCCCCAAAAGGATTACTGTTGGCTGCTAACTGGTTAGCACCTTCAGGAGACCAAGGAAGGGTGCAAACTAGGGGCCACATGGGAGACAGCCTGTGAGCTCCTTTTGTCTGACCCCCCCAATCATCTATGCATCTCTTCCTCTCTCCTCTTCCATGTGTCCGTCCACACACCAACATTTTGACCCCTTCTGTGGGACAGGCTTTTTGTGAAGTGTTGGGGCTCCACGGACAATGTAGGCATGGTCGTGGCTGTCTGTGAGCTCACAGGTGTATAATTGACACTTCAACCATCCCGTCCCCCAAATAAAGTAATAAATGAGAGCTGTCCACACTGGGCCCCATCCCCGAGGATTAGGACCATGCTGACACCCACCTGTCTTTTGACTGACCATCTCCCCTGTGCTTCTCTGTTTGCAGAGTGTGGAGTGAGGCCCCTGGCCTCCCGGATAGTCGGCGGGCAGGCCGCAGCTCCTGGGCGCTGGCCCTGGCAGGCCAGTGTGGCCCTGGGATCCCGGCACACATGTGGGGGCTCTGTGCTGGCGCCGCACTGGGTGGTGACCGCCGCTCACTGCATGCGCAGGCAAGTCTCGGGGGCCGCTGGTGAGGAGAGCGCTTCAGCGGCCTTTTCTGTTTGGCCGTTGGTATGTCCCGTATCACATGTCCACGTCGGACTGTCTCCCTGCGTCCATTCTGAGAGGCATGGATTGTGAAGTTCTCCCCGTTCTGTGCCCAGAACAGCTCTGCACGAATAGCAGCAATAACACAAAGATTGGTTCTTCATATTTGCTCAGTTTTGAAGTTTTTCAAAGGCTTTCCCATTCACAGCACTCCGTGCTTCTTAACGTTTATCACCACTGTAATTAAATCACCTTCCATGTAATTATTTGTTTAATGTCTTTCTTCCCGTTTAGACTGGAAGCTCCATGGGAACCGAGACTCTCAGTCTTGTTTACCACCGAGTCTCTTTGCTGATTTTCCCACTGCCATGTCCCCCTGGCCTAGAACAGTCCTGGCATACAGTAGGTGTAGTTAGAGCAGTGTAGGAATGAATGACGAGTGAATAAGCCCTTTGGACCTCTCCTTTTGGCGGCGGGCAGGGCAGATAGCGTACTCCTCATTTTACAATGAGGAGACTGAAGCTAGGAGAGGTGAGGCGACTTCCCCATGGTCACAGGTGGTAGGTGGAGAGACAGGACTCATAGTTTGTCTGACTCACAGTTAGGATATCACACAAGCCCCTTTGATGTTTGTTATAAAATGTGGAGGAGGGTTATTCAGGATAGAGGGGATGGGAGTTGCAGATCATCCACAGTGTCTTACTTCTTGGGCCAGTCTAGAACATTTATTAAGCACCTTCTGCATGCCCAGTATCTTGCCAGCTGCTGCAGGGATGCTAGGAGGCACGGTGCTGGGTTCTGGGAGCTGCCAGCCTGGTGATGGGGGGCATCCACTAATGGCTTCTCCAGCCAGCTTCCCCCATCCACCACCTCACCTAGGTCAGCCTCTTCTGCCCTGTCCTTCCCCAGGCTCAGCACAGCTCGTGTGTGCAGTTTTAGGCTATCCCGCCTGTCCAGCTGGCGGGTCCATGCGGGGCTGGTCAGCCACAGTGCCGTCAGGCCCCACCAGGGGGCCGTGGTGGAGAGGATCATCCCTCACCCTCTCTACAGCACCCAGAATCACGACTACGACATCGCCCTCCTGCGGCTCCGGACGCCGCTCAACTTCTCAGGTGAGGCGCTGGCCAGGGGCGAGCAAGCTGCTGGCTGTGGTGAGCGAGGCAGGCCCTGGGGCCGAGGGTGGGGGCTGAGGGGCCGCTCATTTCTGAGGTTCCCTCCCAGCGCCGTAACCCTTAACACACTCAGTTCATTTGGTGACCACAGTGAACTGGCAGCGCCTGGAACTACGCTTGCACCAACTCTTGTGCGGGCTCTTTTGGGGACAAAGGTTCTGGCCCTTTGCAGAGCTGGGCTGCAAGTGGGACTTGCCTCAAAGTCCCCGGCAGAGCCTCCTTGGTGCTCCATCTACCACTGGGCTGCTCCGCCCCCGGCCCCAGGCTGGCCCCAGGTCCCAGCCACCATGTGACATGTTACAGTGAAGAAGCTCTATTTTCCCAAATGTCTTTACTTCAGTCTTCGTAGGAACCCTGACAGGTAGATGAGGCAGGTATAAACAAGGAAGGACATGACATTAGTGAGGAAGGTGACTCTGCAAGACCACGCAGCAAGCAGCTCTGAGCCTGGTGTCCTGACTCTGGGTCCGGCTTCTCCACAGCAGCTGCTCTCAAAAGCACCCCCGCAGCCCGGCATGCACATGTGCCTGCATCCTCACCGACAAACACACGCACGCTCACATGTGCATACACTCGCTCGTGCAGTCTTCACACAAGTACACACACGCACACCCGCTCCCATACATACACACTCAGGCACACGCACACACCCACACATGCTCTGCACTCCTCCCTCCCGTCACCACGTATAGCCTTGGGTTTCCCAAATCACGGTAGTTGCTACATGCCCTTCACAATTTTACCGCCTATGTGTATTCTCCGAACTGTGGCTCAGCAGTTAATATTTCTAAGTTGACTTAAGTATATTTGAAAGGGGAACTTTAAGTGGCCACGTAACTGTGGAACCCATCTTACTTGTAGCAAGTAGGTAACAACCGTAAAAATACTGAGTGAAAACAAGACAGCGTTCAAGTTCCATCCAGCTGCCCTCCACTGCACCCGGGGCCTGCTTGCAGTGTTTAGGGGGAGGTTGGCAGGCGCTGGGAGAACCACGGAGTGGCCCTGGATGGAATCTTTCTCCCTGATACACTCAGAAGGACTGAAAGAGCCCTGAGAAGGGAATCCTTTCTCCCCATATGAATCAGTGTTTATTTAATGGCATGTCTATATGCTACTTTAGAACACATTAGGGCCCGACCCTGTTGGACTGCCATGCACTTTTGAAAACAATGCCCCAAGAGGGATCAAACACCCTAAAGAAAATCCAAAGTGAGTCCTCATTAGGAGTAGTTGGGCACAAAGGCCCAGAAGGAATCCCCATTCTCCCTCAGTCCCCAGGTCAGGGGTATGCAGTGTGTCCATGCCCACCCTAGAAGGCTCTATGCACACAGCACTTTATATACTGTCCTCTGTGTCAGTGGTGACCTCCCTGCTAGTGTGGTACAGGGCATGACCGGCACAGCCTTATAGGAGGCCTGGCTCGTGGAAGCTGGGAGCCAGGACCGTTTGAGAGGGAGTGAGGAGGGCCTGCCAGCCAGTTCTTCTCCCAGGCTGAGGGTGAGGAGGTGGGGAAGAGCAGCTGAGCCTGAGTGGGGCCCAGGACCACCTGCTTCTCCACAGACACCGTGGGTCCTGTGTGCCTGCCAGCCGAGAAGCAAGATTTTCCGAGGGGCTCTCAGTGCTGGGTGTCTGGCTGGGGTCACACCAACCCCAGCCACAGTGAGTCAGCTCTTGGGGCCCTGGGTAAAATAGGGGTGGGGGGCTGGGGGACATTCTACCCCAGGTGAGGCACCTCTATCTCCCACCTCCACCTCCCCCAGCCAAATGGTGGTGCCAGCCCCCTTTTTTTCGGGCATCACCGTTGACCAAACCTAGAAGCCCTGGTCTCCCCAGCCTGGGTCTTTCTGGAAGGGTGTTTGCCACCCTTGCCTTCCAACCCAGGAGTGCTGTGGCCTCAGCATTTGGGGGGCATATGTGAGTTCTACTCCTCTTCCTTCTTATGTCTGATGGACCCGTGCCTTCTTCCCAGGGTCCACAGCTCCTGCCTTGGGCTCCCCTCTTTGGGTCTTGTGTCTCTGGGGCCTCTAACCACCTTCCCTCTTGCTGTTGTGTCTTCCCGGCCTTGCTTTGTGCCCTGTGGCCTGACTCTGTGTCCCTCCATCTCCATGTGGACCTCCCACAGCCCACAGCTCAGACATGCTCCAGGACACCGTGGTGCCCCTGCTCAGCACGCAGCTCTGCAACAGCTCTTGCGTGTATAGTGGGGCGCTCACCCCCCGCATGCTGTGTGCGGGCTACGTGGACGGGAGGGCTGATGCGTGCCAGGTACAGCATGGAGGGGGACCGCGGTGGAGGGTGGGAACAGGGGGACCTGCTGTGGCTTGGCCCCTGCTCTGAGCAGCCTCTCTAGACGGAGGGGTGCCTAGGCAAGTCGAGTAGTGTGCTAAGGATTTATGGAGGGGTGAGGCAAGCGGGGATCCCATGCTGGAAGCAGCAGAGGCCAGAAACAGAGGCTCTGCTCCCTCCACTAGGAAGGACTAACTGCCTCTCTCTCTGTGTCTCTATGCCCTCAGGGTGATAGTGGGGGCCCCCTGGTGTGCCTGGATGGGGGCACCTGGCACTTGGTAGGGGTGGTCAGCTGGGGCCATGGCTGCGCAGAGCCCAATCACCCCGGTGTGTACGCCAAGGTTGCTGAGTTCCTGGACTGGATCCATGACACCGTGAGGGTGAGTGTGGCGGCAGGGATGGGATGGGCGGGTTTGTAAAGGACCCAACCCTTGGAAACTGTGACCCTCACCTCTTAGGTCTGGGCCCTGCTTGGGGCTGGAGAATGGTCCCTAGAGTAGGAGGAGGAAGTGATTGGATTTCCATGGATTTAAGTGTTATCTAGGTAAGAGTAGACCTGGGTATGTAGCCCAGTTCTGCTATTTACTGTGTGAGCTTTGGCAAATTCCTAACCTTGGCAAGCTTCCGTTTCCTGGTAGTAGCACCACGGCTACCTTGAATGCTCCTGTGATGAGTGAATGAGGTAAGACTACGAGTAGTGAGCTGCACAGTGCTAGGCTTGCAGTGAGGGTCCGCACGTTATTCTTATTCGTGTTTACTCCTGATGACAAGGCAGTTTGGAGTGCCTGCATTCCTTGACTTTGGAGAGAGCTCAGCATTTAGCAGTTTGCATTCATCAAGGGATTAATTCTTGTGGAACACTGGGCAAGGCACTCAACTTCATCTGTTCAGTGGGAGGGCCGAGTAAGATAATGTGTATGAAAACAGGTTATATGTATAAAGAACTTTACAAATGCAGGGTGTGATGAAGAAAAGCATCTTTCTGCAGGGTTGGGCACAGGCACAGGTGGTAGGTAATAAATTTTAAAGATTCCAGGGGACATATGCACCCACCTTCTCATTCAAGCCTTACAGAAAAACTCGAGAAGCAGATATTTTTAGCTGCATTTGCTGGAAGTAGAAATCAAGGTTCCGAATGGTGAAGTGACTTACTAAAATGAACAGTACTGGGCCAGTGGGTGGCGGGCCCATGCTGTGGGTCTGGCTCCTTCCTCTTTCTGCCCAGGGCTCCCTCCCCTAGTCCTGCATGCAGCCTCATGCTTCCTGGGTCTCTGGCAGGTCCGCTAGATGGAGGAGAAGCGGGCGCCTCAGATGCAGAAGGCATGGACCTCCTCCCACACAAGGCAGTCACCCCCCAGCGGGCCGGCCTCTGGGGAGGGCCTCTCCCCTCAGGCCCTGATTTTGAGTCCCTCTTTCTCACCAGAGAGCCTCAGTAACAGGACAGCGGGGGCGGGGGGGGGCCTGGGAAGGTTGGGGGCTGGGGTGCGTGGGGAAGGTGTGAGAGAGGAAGAGGCTGCTGGCAGCAGCTCAGTGCCTGCCCTTCCTCCTCCCCCACCGCCCCCAAACCCTTGTGCGCATCTTTTGGGAGGCTGCTTAGGGATGCCCTGTGACTGCTCTCCCTGTGCTCTCAGGCGGGGCAGGTGCCTCCCTAGAGGAGCCCCTGGATCAAGGTGGGGCCAAGTCCATGGAGTCAAGGAGCCTCCCCACTCCGCTGTCCTTCTTGCCGACTGCCTGTTCCCTCCTGGCTCTGGCTGGCCCTGCTGGGGCGGGGGCACTGTGAGAGTGCTCTGGTTGGTGCTGTGATAGAGAATTGGTTCAAAATGACAGTTCTGTGAACTGGTCCAAGAAGTGCTGTTATTAAAGTGAAGTGATGTATGGTCTCGGTCTGCCTCTCATTCTCTCTCTCTGTCTCTCTCTCTCTCTCTCTCTCTCTCTCACACACACACACACACACACACACACTAAGGGATAAAATTGTAATTTTCCTCCCATACATGTTTCTTAAAGCTCTGGAATAGACTCCTGCTCATCTCTTTAGAATATTGGCACTTATTTAATTCTGTACATCTCTTAAATCTACACGTCACGATCTGCAGCAAAAAGCCCCAGCTGTCTGTGGGCTGCTGCATCGGGCCTGAGAACCATTAAGTCAGTGCTCTCTTAGGAGGGCCTGGCTTCCCAAGACCTGTCGCCTTAGCCCCTGTCTCAGTGCTGGGCTTTCCGTCTTGGGGAGATTTCTTTCTGAGTTTATGCCCGGTTAGCATTTTCCTGGTTCAGCTTCTCCCCGACTCTTTTCTCTCTAGCAATTAAAATGCACTTGGCATCTTGTTTCTAAAAACTGCAGTGAATTTTTTATGGTGCTCACCCAAGGAAATGCAATTAGTGTTTAGCAATAACACAACTTTTTCATGACTTTATCAGCATTTTTTTTTTTTGGAGGGGTAGTACAAATGAATATTCATTCCTGGAGGGTCTGCTCCCTTTGCATGAAGTGCACTAAAACGTAAGTGCCTCATTGACTGTCGCTCTGTTACCTGTGAGGAGGTTGCTGGGAGGCTGCTCTCGAGCTGCAGGAGCAGCATGGGGGAGGCTCTGGTGGGTGGCAAATAGCCTCACCCTGTGTTCGTAGCCCTCCAGCTCCTTCCATGAGCTCGAGCATTTGCTCCCTGACTCTGGTAAGCCCCCATCCCAGGAGGCAGTTCAGGACAGCTGATCTCCCTGGGCAGGGAAGAGTTACCAGCAAATCCATCAACTGTGATATTCTTGGTGTTTCTCACGTCACCCAGAAGCGTTGGCTTCTTTAAAGGGAAGTTGTTATTTATCACCGTCATTATTGTAGGTTAACAATCAGTAATATTTGAATATTACAGTTTATCGACATTGTTCATGTGTATCTCACTTAGATCTCATAAAATCTGTGCAGTGAAGATAGTATTATTACTGTGCCCATTGTACAGGCAAGAAAATCAGTTCAGAAAGATTAAGGATTCCCCAAGACCTGCCACGAGTAAGTTCCAGTGAACCCCGGAAACTTTTCACTCTGCATCCACACCACTGTTTTGCCCATGGATGAACGAGATGGTCCAGTGTTGCACAGAAGTGTATACTTGGAAGGTGCTTTATCACCTAGTGAGTCATCTGCCTACACTAATGCATTGCCATCCCTGCTTTTTATAGGTGAGGTATAGGAAAACCTGGGAAATTCAGTGGCTCCTGCCAGAGACCCTTCTTAGGCAATATTCTTACGGATTGCCAGTTCTCCGTGAGATTCACAGTCCGACTTAAACTTTACAAATGAGTATCTTCCACAGGAGGACGATAAAGAGAACCCTAATTAGAGAATTTGCTAATAGCAGTTCCCTGTTAACCTACAGAATCTCTTAGTATCTTTTGCCAGTCGGATCTTCAGACTCAGGCTCCCACCTGCCCTTCCTTTGTTAGCACCTGACAATCCAGCTCTTAGGAAAGGGAGGAGGGGTGCTGGTGGGGGCTAGCCCTGTGCCCCTGGGCCAACTGCCGCAGTGCAGGTATAGAGATGGGGGGCAAGAAAGGTGGGAAGATTCAGGTCCAGAAGGATTTTAATGGGGACCAGCTGGGTGCCCAGCTGCGTTAAGCTCTGTAGGGAATTTGGAGGTAGAGAAGCCAACTACCTTATTGGAGCAATGAGACTTATTTGCAATAAATTATAGTGGCCAGCCAGGCACAAAGCTACATGGCGAGGCAGTAATTGCTAAGGGAGCTCTGAGGGCCTATCGTGGAATAAGAGCATTTCTGTGCAGGAAACTTGTCTCTCCTGTCCAAGGATTCAGCGTCACACCTGCCTGGGCAGAGCTGGTGAGCCCCCTGGGACTTCCCAAGCAGGTTGCTCCTGGCTGCCATGCCCAGGGTCTCTACTCCTTCTCTCGTCTACTCCTTCTCTGTACTTTCGGGGTCTGGAGGGTACAGTAGGGGTACAAGCTCTGTCTCCTTGTTAGACCTCCTGTGGAGTCCTGCTTTTCCTAGAAGGGTTGCTGTGAATGTGGGGGAAGCCCTGACGTTCCTTGGGAACATTTCTCAGGCTCTTTCCTACACCTCACTTTGGGAAGTGCTGGGCTCACCCATAATAGGACAAAGCTGGAAATCCTATCAGTGCTAAAAGTTGGTGCAGGAGCTGCTGGGAGATGATTTTCCCCAGTTTCTCCATTGTTTTCTATGCTCTGTCCTCTCCTGGCCATGCACTTAGGACCCTCCTGGCTACTCGAGAGAGCCCACCTACATCTGCTGCCACTCTTCAGCCTCTCCCAGCATCCCTCGTCCAGAACCCCCCACCCCACCCCCAGACACATCAGAATGCACTCTTTGGCTATGCCTCACCCTTGGGACTCTGCTTCCTGCTAACCAATTGGAGCCCAAGGTTGTTAATGGCTGTTTAAACTGTCTTAAATACCACCGCCTCTAGTAGGTTCCTAGTATCAGATGGGGAGTAGCTTCCTACTGCTGAGGACAAGGCTGATCTTCCTTACATGTTCCAAGACCTGGAAGGTGAAATGTGGAGCAGGCAGGCACCCTCTGTAGACTTATAGTGCTCTGGGGGACCCAAGGGCAGAGCAGTCCCGGGGAATCCACCGGAAGGTTTCCACCTGGAGTTGGTGCTGGAGCAGACCAAGCTGGGGACTCAGAATGGAGAGGGCAGTCCTGGCTCCAGAAGATGCTGATTTCCCACTCATGTGCCTCTCTCAGAGCAGCGTGTGGGCTCCAGGAAAGCAGGGCCTTTCACAGGCCTGGCCTTAAATTCTGAGCCTCCTCCCTTCCAAGGCCTCTGTGGCTATGGCATCTGATGGGTGGAGTCCCAATCTGGGCCGCCAGCCACTTAAGAGCGTGCTCTCCTGAGCTAATGAGTCAGCCTCCGTTGAACTTTGTCTCCCACCTGTCAAACAGGGAGTCTCGGCCAGGTAGGCTCTGCTGGATGTGCCCTCTCAGCTCTAACTCAAACCTGTTACCTCTGGAGATGTCTGCGCTGCTGTGGAGAGTACCATAGGGTGGTGCTGGGCCAGATGTAAAGGACCCAGCATGTTCTGGCTCCCCAGGCCCACACTAGGACCTCGCTCATAGCTGCTCTCCCTTGAGGCTTGCCCTCTGCGTCCTGGAGGGGGTGGCAACCACACCAGGCAAACGATTTTAAAGCCGCTTTTCCCATGTCCGTCTGGCCAGCATTTGTATCAGGGTGAAGGGTTCCAGGACAGGTAGATCCCTTTGACCTGGAAGTGTTTCAAGTGCCCCCCATCTCCTTCCTGACACCCTAGGCTCCATGCAGGGCCTCATGGGCCCCAGCTTCCTAAAGACAGTGAGGAAATGTCTTCCCCCCACACACAAACACAAAGACCACGGACAATTTCCTTCTGCCCTCTTTCTCTCGACAGCTCCTAAGCTGGCCTCAGGACCCCTTCTTCCTGCAGCCTCTCCCTATGCATGAGGGGGAGTTGTAAGGAAAGGTTTTGGTTAGCAGAACCCTAACCTACAGGCAGCTTTGGTCCAAGCAGTCTTCTGTTCCTGGCCATGTTACCAGGGAGGGAGAATCCTTTCGCACAGCCCCTCAGGGTGACTCTACCTTCCCAGCTTGCCTAGGATGGTCCTGGTTGTAACACCGAAAGCCCCATGTCCCCAGAAACCGCTGCCTGGGCAAACCAGGACAGTGGGTCACGCTAAGTCCACCGCCTCCCTTCTGTATAAAAGGCATTCTGTAAAACCTAGTACCCCTCGGCCTCCTCCAGTCTTCCCTCAGTCTGACTGGGCTTAAAAGAATCCTGTGCTGGTGACCCAGAGTTGGAGGAAGAGAAGGTTCCTGGGAGTTCTCGAGGTCTGGACTGTTTCGCAGATGCCGCCTTGGCCCTGAGGTTCTTGGAGCAGGAGTGCCTTGCTGCTCTAGCTGCCCCTCGTTCCTGCGGTGGTTCCTCAGATGGCAGCCCGGGCAGCGGAACCTCACCCCGCCAGCCTGGCCCTCCCAGGCCCAGAAGCTCTTCTGCAGTTTGGGAGAGGCTAGGAAGGTGAGATAGATATAGTGCTGCTCCCGGAAGCCATGAATATTGATCTCCCAGCTTCCCCAGGTCTCACTGATTTCTGCTCCCCAGAGCTGGTACGGGGCTCAGCATGCGATGCTCACGGAGCCCACTCAGGAGGAGGGGAGGGGGGTGCTGTCATCCCCTGGGAGGCGGGTAGGCCTCGTCTGTAGCCTCTGTCATCCAAAGGGGATCAGAGAGGAGCAAAGAAGAGACTGCCAGACTGCTGGAGCCCACGGGGATTTTGTGGGGTTTGTTTTTCCTCAACACTGCCTGCAGAGGTGAGGGCATGAATAAAAGAGTGAGGGAAGATTTACTGTTCCCACAGTTGGCAGTGGCCCTCTATTTGCACAGCGGATCTGGGCAAGGAGGGGCTGGAGCAGGTGGGGGTGATGCTGGGACTCAGGGAGAAAGACTCTTGGCAGTCTTTTTGCAAGGACCCTGGGTGGAGCTGCAGGCCAGGCTGTGAGGGGCTATCTAGACCGACTCTCCAACCACCAGGGGCCAGAGTGTCCTCTCCCATCTTCTTGCCTGCATGAACCAGTAGCAAGCAGCTTGGGTCCAAGAATCTTTAAACCTAGGGGCATGTGGTGGGCCTGACAGGGTGTGCTGCCAATGAGGACCCCAAAACAAAGGGCTCCAGGCTGGGCTCATCTGTCATTCATGGCCCTGGTAATGAGCACGACTGAGAAATGACTTTTATCACATCCTAGCCTGGTCTGGGGCTGGGTGGGCCTGGAGCTGGGGCTGGGACCTGGAACCTTTCAGCTGAGAACAACCTTGGTTGGGCTCCCTTGTGTAGCCTCAGGGCTACTTAAATTCTAGGGTCTAGGAGGGGGCACATGGGCCCTGGGTGGGCACATTACCTTAACCCTGTGAGCTTCTCCCTTCAGGGAGGGTGTGTCAAAAAGGGCCAGGACAGCAGGGTCAGGCCTAGGGTGAGGCAAGTGAGGCATGGCTCTCAGGCTCACACAGGATGGGCTGGCTCCCGCCTCATCCTGGTGCCGGCCCTACAGGATAGGGCCTCACAAAGTGAGCAGCCCAGAGCAGTGCAGGCTTCTCTTTCTGGTCTCAGTGGCAGCTGCAATTTATTGCATCCCATCACGTGAGACCAAGGTAAGATGGCAGAAGTAGACCCCCTCTCCTGTGTGCGCTGCTCCTGTAAAGTACGATAAAGCACACCGGGCTGCCTTTCAGGGGTCTCCACTTCACGTCAGCCCCGCTCTGGCAGTCCCCACACTCATGCTCGGCAGAGAAACGGAAGGATTCATTACAGTTCCCACTCATGTGGCTGCTCAGAAATTAACTGAGATAAGCACAGGGAAAAACTCTGGTGTACAAATGCATTGTATTCCAGAACTCTCTCACAGAACAGTATTCATTAAAATGAAGGCAAGTCAAAGCAAATGAGAAAAATGGATGTGTAGGGTCAGGGAAGGTCTGTGGGAGAGGAGCCAGGATACAATCTGTATGCATTTTGGAGAGATCTGGATTAAGCTTGTATGGACAGACTGTCTTCCCCAAGTGCATGTGTCGAAGCCCCAACCCCCAGTGTGACTGGATAGGGAGACAGGGCCTTTGGGAGGTAGTAATTAAGGTTAAATGAGCTCTTCACTGGTGTCCTTATAAGAAAAGGAAGAGACACCAGTGCTCTCTCTTTCCTCCCAAGCACAGAGAAGAGGCCATATGAGGCAGTGAGAAGGTGGTCATCTGCAAGCCAGGAGGAGAGTTCTCACCAGAAACTGACCTTGATGGCACCTTGGTCTTGGACTTCGGGCTTCAGAACTGTGAGAAATAGATTTCTGTTCTTTAAGCCACGCGGTCTGTGATATTCTGTTATGGCAGCCCTCGCCGATTAATATCAAATTAAATCACCATAGAAGACACTCATAAAACAGGAGAATAAATACAAGAGCAAGCTCGGGGTGTCGTAGCCCAGCGTGGAGCCTGTGGCTTGGGTATCCGTTGCACTATGTGTGGGAGGCATTTAGGGGAGGCCAGGTTGGTGAGGTGAGAAGAATGCTGGTCCCAGGAGCCCCGGAGTCTGGGTTCTGATCTGGTCTTCGTTGCTTGTTCCTGAGCCCAGCTGTCTCTGGACTTTGCTGAGTTCCTGTTCTCTCCTCTACGTAATGGGACTAATAACATATGCCCTGCATAACTCACAGAGTAGATGGGAAGACCGAGTCAAATTAAATAAGGAGAAGGCTTTGGAGATTGCGTAGAGCTAGGCAAATGGAAAAGGTTATGGCTTTGAATCCGTGTTGGCATATCTGCCAGTTGTCATGTTTATCCAAGTCAAACCCCATTTACTGGACGTTTTCTTGGTGTTACGCCCCATCGTAAGCCTGGGGCGCTCAGAGCTGAATAAGATAGCACTGTCTTCAGGGGATTCACGATCTGGTTGCAGACAAGTACTAAAAACTGGCTATATTTATTATTTGCTGAAAGAGCACAAATATGAACTATTTTGAAAGAGTTTGCTACAATTACTTTACAACCACTTACAGATAGATGCTTGTTGCCAGAAAGAACTGGTGTGGTAAATGCAGAAATTTCCCACCTACTATCAGCATGTAAGGTTTTAAGAAAGCCAGTGGAGGCAAATGATGTTTCGATCGTAACCTCAGAAGTGTGGTTTCCATACCAACATATTTGTGCAGACTAGAAAGCCCAAAACAAAATGCTGCCTCTGATTCACAAGAAGGCGAGCCTTGGTTGAGTCATGTTTTTAGTAGAAAAGACTAGGTCCCCCAGCCCCCACAGTGCCCTGCCAAATTGTCTGTCTTTATTATCTTGAAAGAGCACGTAACAGAATAGTCCAGAACATAGCTTAATCTGGAAGATCTTGCATGCTCCTAGGAGGTGGGCTGTGTGGCACAAGAGGCCATGTTTAGTTTTGTGTCTGCCTTGTCAGGATGGTCACCATGGAGGATCCGGTCCTCCCCGATCTGTCCTGCCGATCTCTGCCCATCCCCTCCTCCCTCCCTTCGGCCTCCCTTCTCCCATCTCCCCACCCGCCTTTCCTTCGTTTTTATTACGTGCGTGTTGTGTGCCTGATGTAGAGATAAATATCTCACTATTACAGTAGAAACTCCTAGTCAGGCAAGGAGCTCGGAGATGTACACCAGCCATTTCAGTACAGGGCCAGGTGTGAGGTGCTATGGGAGCGTGAATAAGGCATGAGCCTGGGTAAGGAGACTCTGCTGGAGTTGGGCCTTGACTGATGAATGTCAGAGCTGAGCTGGGCCCGGGGCAGGGTTACAGCTAGGAGGGGAAGAGAGAACAAGAGCCTCTGGGACCAAGGGAGCAGCAATACAGAAATACCTGATATTTCCTGGGAAAAGCAAGGGGTTCTGTGCTAGTCGTCCTATGATTGTGGACCCAGAACAGGGTCTGATCCCAGTGAATATGTGGCAGCCAAGCCAGGGAGTCCTCAGTTTGTCTCATGGGAAGTGGGGAGGGAGCCTCTGAGACCGCTGAAACAGGAGAGTCACAGTCACATATAAAGAGAGTATATGTGTAAAATGGAGAGATTGTTCTGGAAGAGACGTGCAGGTTGGCTTCGAGGGGGCACTAACCGTTAGTGTAAGATTTCAAGCAGCTTTTAAAGATAAAAATCTTCATTTGGAGCCCTTTAATATATGGCACAAAGCAGTATTTTATTAGCATGCATTTATTTTATAATTCCAAATTGGCAATACCTGCTTAGTATGACATCAATCAGTGTGAACAGTGATGTCATTTTGATGAGTATAAGGAGTTGAAGGCAGGGACTGTGCATCAAATTAGAGAGTCATCTTCACTTCCGGATCCAGTTTGTTTCCAGATTTTGGTGTTGGCTGCATAGCACCAAGGGATCCGGACTTACCCGGTGAGGTTGTTGGTAATAGCCACGGGCTTTGCACAGCCTGACTCTCAGACTCAGGACATGCTTCAATTAAAAGAGGAAAACGGCATTCAGAGGCCTGTATAAAAATGAGTTGATTTTGTAACCTTGATTAATGGGCTGGTGGTCTCCAAGTACCAAAATTGGGCATATAACACATTTTCTTTATGGTTTAGATGGCTACACTATGTTTTAAATGAGGTTTAAATCAAATATTTGAGAAACCCCAAGCCACATATGGAAACTGAAGACATACGAGATTATTCCTCCCCTGAGTGAAGGGTATTAAGTGGCTTATTTGTGTTGGTCCTTCACCGGGTGGCAGCAGCTGGTCCTCCCACAGCCGAAGTTGAACGGTTAGGGTTACATTAATGCACACTTCTTCAGCTGGATGTTGACAGGCCCTTCTCTTGAAACTGGCAGGAGCGGGAAGGTGGGGTGGGTACATTGGGTTCGTCTTTCCTTTGGACAGCATGTGGCATCTGTATAATCTTGGTACTTGTCTGATCTGTGATTTGTGGGCATTGGGAGAACCCACGCAAAATGTCAGTTTACTGAGACCTCATGTCTGTTTGGAGACTTCTACCCGCGTACACGCGTGGAACTTCCACAAAGCACAGAAGCTGCCCAAGAGGAAACTGGTCCCAGCTCCTTTTACTGAACACCTGCTGTGTGCTGTGCACTGTTTTGTGCACCTTGTATGTGTCGACACTCTTACCTTTGCAACATTCCTATGAGATGATCGCTAACATCATCCGCATTTAAAAGATGAGGATATTGAGGCACAAGAAGTGAAGTGTCTTGCCCAGGGGCAGACAGCTAGGAAGTGGCAGAGCTGGGCTTTGAATCCATAGTCTGTCCCTAGAGCCTGGATACCCAGTCATTGTGCTGTCTTGTCCTCTTCAAGGTGACAGTTTACATTAGACCCCTGAGCTCAAATACCTTTTAACTGGAATGAACATTGCATTTGCCCCTTAATTTTTCCCAAGAATGTCCTTAGTGCTAGTCACGGAATGTAGGTTCTTCTTCTTTTTTTTTAGATTTATTTATTTATTTGAGAGAGCGCACATGTGTGCAAGTGGGGGGAGGGGCAGAAGGACAGGGAGAGAGAGAGTCTCAAACAGACTCCCTGCTGAGCATGGAGCCAGATGCAGGGTTTGACACAGGCCTCAATCTCATGACTCTGAGATCATGCCCTGAGCCAAAGCCAAGAGTCGGACACTTAACCGACTGAGCCACCCAGGCGCCCCGAACAATGGTTCTTCGTCTGATGTTCAGGATGGGCTTTTAGTAGAAATTGTGCAATCTGCAGTATAGGTGGGGAAAGGGACTTAACATACGTGTGAACTTTGTTGGAATGTATTCTTTGGAGATGGGCTTGGGCCCTATCATGAAGCATTGGATATCACAGAGTCAGGAAACTGTCCTAGGGGTCTGTGAGCCAGGCAGCCTCTGTCTCTCTGTTAATTGCAGTATCCAAGATACCAAGAGGGTGGGACAGACCTAGTACAGAGAGGGTGGTGGGATGCTGAGACTTTGGGTGATGGGTGGTCTTGGCTTCCAGGTCCTCCTCAGAGCTACCCTTTTCTGGCATCGGTCCTTCCAAGTAAAGAGAAACAGCCCATTAAGCCTCCACCGAAGGTAGGAGGTTGAGAAGCTTAAGAGGAGATTGTAATGAAGGTGAGTTGGCAACGCGGCTGAATTGACAGGAAACAGCAGGGTGGGGGCAGCCACTGCAAAACCAATATTAAGACGAGGCNATCATGAAGCATTGGATATCACAGAGTCAGGAAACTGTCCTAGGGGTCTGTGAGCCAGGCAGCCTCTGTCTCTCTGTTAATTGCAGTATCCAAGATACCAAGAGGGTGGGACAGACCTAGTACAGAGAGGGTGGTGGGATGCTGAGACTTTGGGTGATGGGTGGTCTTGGCTTCCAGGTCCTCCTCAGAGCTACCCTTTTCTGGCATCGGTCCTTCCAAGTAAAGAGAAACAGCCCATTAAGCCTCCACCGAAGGTAGGAGGCTGAGAAGCTTAAGAGGAGATTGTAATGAAGGTGAGTTGGCAACGTGGCTAAATTGACAGGAAACAGCAGGGTGGGGGCAGCCACTGCAAAACCAGTATTAAGACGAGGTCCCAAGAGGCCAGGCTGGATTTTCTCGAGAACAAATGCCGAGCTGAGCAGACTGAATAAATGAAGACACGTCAGTCAGGGCTGCATGCATTGGCGGGAGCAGCACACACTAGAAGCAGGTCGTGGTCAGGGTAGCAGCTGACCTGTTGTCTGGATCTCAAAGTTGAATTTGGAAAGAGTTTATTTCAGGCTGAGCAAAAGGAATCTTGTGTTGGGAGAGCTTATTATCTCTGGTGTTCACAGCAGAGAAAGAAAATCACATCAAGGAAGGATTTAATGAGTTCTTGGAGCATGGAGAGCAAAAGGACTAGTGAGGGGGAATCGAGAGGTTCAGGGAAGCAGCTTGACCTTGTGGGCTTGCCACTGGGAAGTTCAGCAGCCTCCCTGGACTCCAGCTGACACTGCACACCCAAGTGAACACAAGTCATGACTGCCACGTGACCCTCGAGGGGCCCTGCTCGGGTTCCAGTGTGCTGTACCCATCCCCGGGTTAGTCTGAGCATCGTGTTCAGAGATCTCTTTCCCCTACTCACAGCCCACACACCTCCAGGAGTGAACTCACAGAACGCGCGCGCCGAGCTCAGGCCTCTCCGTGAGCAAGGAGCTGGTTCCAACGCGGCTCTGAAAATGAGTGTGTGGTTTCTTTCCATGCAGCCAAACCACTGCTCCTAGTTGAAAAGAGCAGGGAAGGAACCAGTGCTTTTTAGACACCTCCTTTGTATCAGGCACTGAGCCAGACATATGAACCACACAGTTCGGTATCGCTCCCTTCACTTGGTCTTCATGCTATGCCTCCACTGTCTTCTGATTTTTCCCGAATCAGGTCTGTCTCCAGTGTCCTCAGGATAATGTCGGAACTCCTGAGTTGGGTATGCACGCTCCAGCAAAATCCAGGTCCTCCCACTTCTCTGGTCCCTCTTCCCTCCCTCCATCTCTTGAATGCTTTGCGGTACCCAGCCACCTGCAGCTTTTGGTGTGTTCTGTCACAGCTGCTGTGCCCCTGCCACAGGGAGCTCCCCCTTCACGGCAGGAAGATGGGATTTGCAGGGGAACTAGTCTTCAGTGGTTCTCAGCCACAGCTGTGTGTTAGAATCACCACGGCAATCACCCTAAAAACACCAATGACAGGCCCATTTCAGAAATTCTGACTTAATTGCTCTGGGCTGGGGCTCAGACTTTAAACTTTTTTTTGAAAGCTCCCTTATTGATTCTAACGTTGAGGATCAATAAACTATGTGATCAAAGCTGCTGAAGGCTGAGGAGTGAGCTGGTTTTGCACCACGGCGTACCATTGAGGTAGGAGTAGAGGTGGAACTGTCTCAGAGTTGATCAAGTCAGTCCTGAGCATTCTAGTCCCAGGTTAAGGGGATAAGGGACAGAGCCGGGGGGAGGACGGCTCACTCATCCGCTTCTATAATCTTGAGTTTATGTTGAGATCAGCACAGTGCAGCTCACATCAGCTAGAAAACTAAGGTGGGAACCTACAATAATGCTAAGATAAGTCTGGACCACATGCAAAGCTCCCCTCTCTATCTCCTTCCTCCACACTTCCACCCTAAGTCAGTGATGGAGACGCGCAGACTCCTGTGACCAGGAGTGAGGCTTCCTCAGTCTTAGCCACATGCAGGTGGGCTCATAGAGGGGGAATGTCTCACCTTGCCAAGTTCTGTGCACGTGTGTCTCTCTAATTCTACCTGGACTTTTCCCCGCTGGGTCCAAGCAGAGACCTCTCTCAGCTGGCAGACCTGTGGTTCTTTAGCATGGATCAGAATCGCCTGGAGGGGTTTTTAAATGCAGTTTCCGATTCTGTAGGACTGGGGAGGTGGGGCTTGAGAATTTGCATTTCTTTTTTTTAATAAAAATTTTTTATTATGTTATGTTAGTCACCATACAGTACATCCTTAGTTTTTGATGTAGTGTTCCATGATTCATTGTTTGCTTATAACACCCAGTGCTCCATGCAATACATGCCCTCCTTAATAACCATCACCGGCCTATCCCAATCCCCCCAGTTTGTTTCCCAGAGTCCATAGTCTAACAAATTCCCAGGTGGTGCTGATGCTGCTGGTCCTGGCAGCACCTTCTGAGAATTTCTGCTTTAAAGAACAGGTCCTTTCGGTCTGGATTCTCTAGGGATTAATCCACTTTAGGGAGAATCAAACCCTAGAAATCCAGGATTATCTCCTGCGCACTGCCCTCTCCTCACAGAAATCACCAGAGCAAACATTTTCCAGCTTCCTTTAGCATCAACTTTAACCACTACAAAATGCAATCCTTGTCCTTCTGACTATTCCTTTCTCCTGCTTTTCAGCTTTTCCCCCTTTCTGGCTCTCATTTTCTTTTCTTTTCTTTTTTTAAAAAATATTTTATTTATTTATATGACAGAGAGAGAGACAGCCAGTGAGAGAGGGAACACAAGCAGAGGGAGTGGGAGAGGGAGGAGCAGGCTTCCAGTGGAGGAGCCTGATGTGGGGCTAGATCCCAGAACGCCAGGATCACACCCTGAGCCGAAGGCAGACGCTTAACAACTGAGCCACCCAGGCGTCCCTTCTGGCTCTCATTTTCTATCTTTTCAAACATTCCAGGCTGTTTTATGACTTGGCTGTGCCATCGCATGTGCTGAATTCTGTGCCCAGGATTTCCTTCACTTTTCTCCATCTGGCAGTTTTGTTAGCGTCTTTTGGTTAGAAGCAACAGCTACTCCCTCGAATTACTTCACTTTATAGGGACTTTATTTTAAAGATCCCAAGAGAGGCTGAACAGATCTCAGGACAAGCAGAAATAGGTGGGTGGTTCTGATTTCAAGGTGTCTGAAGGGACGTCAGACATTTTTGTGTGTTTCCTCTAATGTTTGGCCACTAAGTGAGTCAGCAACTCTGTGTATATACTCCTTATTCTGCTTTCTACCAACTAACATGCTTCCCCAATGTTCTATGTTTTTCATCCACTTTGTAGCTTCTGCTTGCTCTTCCTCAGTTTATTCAGTTTCTGTTTCCTTATAACTTTGGCTTGAGCCATGGCTCATGTTCTATCTCATGGACATTCTTTCAGAAAGGGCTACTACCAGGGTGTTCAGTTTAAAGCACTTCTAGAATGGTGGGGGAGGGACCTCCAAAAATCTTTT
>NC_048225.1:10023420-10040590 GCF_002007445.2 Ailuropoda melanoleuca | reverse complement strand
GGTGGGTGGTTCTGATTTCAAGGTGTCTGAAGGGACGTCAGACATTTTTGTGTGTTTCCTCTAATGTTTGGCCACTAAGTGAGTCAGCAACTCTGTGTATATACTCCTTATTCTGCTTTCTACCAACTAACATGCTTCCCCAATGTTCTATGTTTTTCATCCACTTTGTAGCTTCTGCTTGCTCTTCCTCAGTTTATTCAGTTTCTATTTCCTTATAACTTTGGCTTGAGCCATGGCTCATGTTCTATCTCATGGACATTCTTTCAGAGAGGGCTACTACCAGGGTGTTCAGTTTAAAGCACTTCTAGAATGGTGGGGGAGGGACCTCCAAAAATCTTTTTCATAAAAGCAATGAGAACACTGGCGAAAATAGTCAAAATCAACTTTTCTAGAATTCTGGAATTTAACCAAGATATACAACAATTTGAGGATCAATTTACTCAAGAAATAGCCAAATGTCAGCAAAAACACCATGTTTTTGTAGTATTTTATCTTGCCCTATTCTCATACCCCTCTCCCCAGCTCCACAGTAACCTCGGAAACCAGCAACTTCACAACTATCTTTTCTGTGAAAACCAACAGCTTAGTAGCCACAGAAAAGGGCAGAATGCGTTTGGACTCTCCAAAAAACCCTATGCCCAAAGAAGTCTTATTGTCTGAGTCATATGGAAGCTCCCATTCTCAAGGCTTGTCTTTATTTGACCCAACTCAGAGCTCAGACCTGTGGGATACCATCAAGCCACCAATGAATACATAATAGGAGTCCCAGAAGGAGAGGAATGAGAAAAAGAGACAGAGAGAAAATCTAAAGGAATAATGGCTAAAACCAGATTTGATTAAAAACCTTAATCTATCCATACAAAAGCCTGACAAACTCCAAGAAGGACAATCTCCAAGAGATTCACACCTAGACACATTATAGTCAAACAATCAAAAGCCAAAGACAGAGAATCTTGAAAGTGGCAAGGGAGAAGTGATTTCTCATTTATAAGTGATCCTCCATGGGGTTAACAGCTGACTTCTCATGAGAACCCATGAAGGTCAGAAGGCAGTGGGATTACATGTTCAGAGTTCTGAAAGAGATTGTCAGCCAAGATGTTTATATCCAGCACAAGTATCCTTAAAAAATGAAGGTGAATTTAAGACATTCCCAATCATGTCTTCTTTTGACTTCTTCAGGTGCTTTAGAATATGCTCTCTTTCAGTGTTGATTCCACTCCAGTATTCTGTACACTGCCACCCGCAGGGAGGATAGATGAAAGACACACAAGTGGAGGAAGATGGAAAGTCCCTTCTCTTGGATGGTTGAAGACTAACCTGAAAGAATATGATGTCATCACATCCATCAGAATCAAAGCTGTTGGAGGAGATGATCCAACCATCCCTAGAGGATGGTCTGACCTGTGGTATGGAGCTTTCAGAAAGCAGAGGTGCTAATGATGGAGGAGCATGGGTGCCCCTGCTGTCCTGGGTGCTGTAGACTGAAGAGGGTACCATGGATGAACACAGGTGGATGAAAGCTGATACATGAGCCCAGGGATTGGTGATGGACCTTTGGTAGCCTGAAGTCCTGAACTCATCTTGTGTCTGACAGGAGTGAGTGTCACCAAAAGAAATATGGCAATACCATCCTGGTCATCTAACCTTCTGTAATCCCATGAAAGAAATACTGCATTGGCTAACAGAAGCAATCCTCTCACCAGCCTGCCCTCCTGGAACCAGGACCCACCTATGAGGGGCTATGACAACCACATTGATGTGAGGCTGGAGCTCTCAGGGAATTCTGCTTAATCCCACATATGAGGTAGAGGTTCTGTGAGGTCCCCAAAGGGAAGAAACCGAGAACAGGGCTTTTGCAAGGCCTAGTCTAGGCTGGGGGTGCTCTATTTAGATGATACCACTAGCCTCCCTCACCAGAGGTCTTAGGCATGAGAGAGGAAGTACCCACCTTGAGCTGTGGGGCCCACCCAGGAAAGGGGCCCTGCTGGCTCTGATCTGAGGGTACTACTGTTCTCAAGTTCACTGTCCCTGCTGGCTACCTTGTTGGTTAAGTGTTTCTTGGTTTAAACAATTTCAGGGAGGGAATCTGCTTGTCCTAGCTAATCAGTTTTGCTCTAGCCCAGTAGTACTCAGAGTATGGTCTGAGGACCCCTGGGGTCTGAGACTCCTTCAGGGGATCTGTATGGTTAAAACTCTTTTCATGATAGTACTAAGATTTCATTTGCCCTTTTTGTAATGTTGATACTTCAAAAACAGTGGTGGATAAAACTGCTGGCACCTTGGCACAGATCAAGGCAGTGCCACCAAACCGTTCTAGCGGTTTCTCACCATATTTTTCACTACCACGAACTTACATTTGAAAAAAAAAAAACCCGTTTCACTAAAGAGTATCTTTGATGAAGGACTAGAGTACTAATTTTATTAAATCTTGGCTTTTCAGACAAGACATGTATGTCTTTTTTAAGTCTGTGTGGAGCACCCAAATAGCCCTTCTGCTTGCTGCACACTGAAAGACAGCGGGTGTGTTTAAGAAAAGCACTCGTATGACTGAGTTGCGAGCTGAACTTTTTTCACAGAATGTAATTTTATTTAGAAGATATATTGACAGAAAAACTGTGGTCATCCAGATTTGATATTTTGCAGACATTAACAAAAATGCGTAGAGTGAGCCTGCCAGTTGAGGGAAACAGCGGATGGGTTGACGATGATGGCATTTGAAGTTTCAAGTGAACATTAGGGTTTTGGAAAGCTTGTACCCACCAGGCTGGATAGCTTCCCGATACTTACAGACTTTCTGTTTGGTGGTGATATCGGTGAATGTGAGCAGGTAGAGGGTAAGGCCAAGTGTTCTGCTTTGGACTAGCTGGGTGTGAGGGGCTTTTGTGACAGAACGCAGCCGCAGGGAAGGGGCTGCAAATCAGACCAGGAGAGTCCGAATAGGCAGGACTGAAATGTTCCTGGGGTGGGCACTGCCTGAGTGGACATGGGTGGTCTGTATCCTTTGTGGGACCATGTGGGCCGCTTCCTCATATGGACCGAGAGTTTCTCTAGAAGTTTACTTGTACCATCAAATAACTCTAGAGCTCCTATGGGGAAGGCTTGGGAGAGGTTGGCCGTTGAGGCTGGGCTCAACTCCCTCCCCTGAAGCTTACTCCACTTCTCTTGGAGGTGCTGCGCATCCTGGAAAGTGACCTCCGAGACCCAAAGGACAGAAGGGGGCTTGGATGGTCTCACTTACTCTGACCGTAACAATGCTAAAAATAAACGGCTCAGCATCTCGAGCTCTGCTCAGAAGTGAGCCAGACACCCCCAGCCTTCTGTAGCATATCAGATACGGTGTTTTCAGAAATCCCTACTGAATCCTGAGTATTGTTGCACAAACACCCGGAGTCAAAATGCACGGGAAGATAAACATGTCCGAAGCCCTGGCAGAGTGACTGAAACTGATAGAGCAAGAGAGAGAGAGAGAGCTGGCCAAACATCCAAGTAAAGTCAGTTTTCTTCCGAGACTCCAGGCTAGTTGCAAATGCAGTAATCAAACATCTGGAGCAGCAGAGAATTTGTCCCGGGCTAGGGTTGTGACGAGAGGTCCCCTCTGATAGCGGCGTTCTTGTTTAACACTTTTCTGCATGTTTCTGCCACTGAATGAGGTGGTGCCTAGCTTGGGCTGGTGGTCACAGCCCCCATCCCCACACCAGCCCCAAAGAGGTGGCAATGGTGTATGGGGGTGGGGAGTAGGGGAGATGGAGTTTGGCACAGAGGGATTTGAGCTGAAACAGAGAAGCTGGTCCTGAGTACTTTGAAGTCTTACTAGAAAATCTTTCACATGTAAATGGGTCTTATTTGTCTCTATATACTCAGTCTAGTGCTGGCTGGCACAGGCAGCTGGTGCTTGGTAAATATTTGTGGCATTGTGCTGTGAACTGCTTTATGGGAGTAAAGCGGAAGGGAGAAAACATCCTAGGCTGGGAGGAGGCAGAGTCACCATGGGGCCAGCCACAGAGTGATTTCCCTGGCAGGCTTGTAGAGGGAGGTGAAGCTGTTGGAGGAGTAGAAAAGGGGACTGGCAGAATGGGAGCAGAGCAGCTGTCAAAGGAGAGCAGGGAGAGGGACGGAAGATCCCTGATGGGGATAAAAAGGCAGGGGTGGGCGGATATCCTGGCAGGTCTTCTGTAGGCTGGAAGGAGAACTGGAGAGACCATTCCCCAGGCCTGGGCTCCCTTGCCTGCCAAGTCCCTGGACAGAGACACTGGAAACTAGAGTGCACACTGCACCCTAAGGTAACAATTTTGCCAGCAGGGGCTCCTCAGCAAACTGCAGTTACAGACCGTTCTCAGCGAATATCCCTGAATATCTCTGATGTCCTAGTGTTCCCCAACTCCACGTCCTCCTGATGCTTGTAGCTGTAAGTCACTCGCCTTCATACATTCAGTCACCCATCCACTGACTCATTAAAATTAAATTAAAAAATACATTTATTGAGTGCTTCCACATACCAGGCACATGCTAGGTACAATGGTTAAAATGGTGCAGTCATTCTCAAAGTGTAGTCTCTGGGCCAGCTGCGTCCATACCATCTCGTGTGGTAGTTACCTATGACTGCCTAAAACATGGCCCCAGAACTTAGTGGCCTAAATCAACAATAACCATCTATGATCCCTCATTGTTTAGGTAGCTTCTGGCTTAGGGCCTATCATGAAGCTGCTGGGGCTGCAGGCAGGAGGCTTGAGCAGGACCGGTGGACCTGCCTCTGAGGTGGCCCATTCACCTGGCTGGCACATCAGTGTTGGTTGCCGGTGGGAGGCTTTGGTTCCAATGCCTGTGCACCTCTCCTCAAGGTTGCTTGAGTGTCCTCACACCATGGTGGCTGGAACAGTCTGAGAGAGAAGCGGCCAGATGCAATGTCTTTTGTAACCTCGTCTGGAAGTCACACACCATCGTTTCCACAATATCCTATTGGTCAAACAAGCCAGCTGTGTTCAAGGTGGGAGGAAACCCCCTTGTGAAGCAAGTATCACGAGGGCCATTTGTGATACCGGGAGCTTGTTAGAAATGCAAATTCTCAGGCCTAACCCAAGACCTGATGAATCAAACACTCTGGGAGCAGGCCCTTACCTCGGTGTTTGAATAAGCTCTCAGGTGCCTCTGAGGCATGCTGAAGTCTGGAACCCACCGCAGTGATGTAGGAAACAGTCTCTGCTCTCACGTTGCTCCTGGCTTAGCTCACGTTATGGAGCAATCACGAAACAGTGCTGTGGCGAGCACATGGGAAGTTAGGGTTGGTTTCCCAGCCCCGCATGCAAGGTCTGCCGTAAACTGAGCTCCTCTGTCCCTGCTTCTCATTCTACTCCTCTCCTGCTCCAGCCCTCTGCTGTGGTCTGATCTCTCCCCTGTCCCCGTGCCCTCACACAGAGCTTCTTCTCTCTTCTGTGGAATGAGCTGTGATGGATGTGACAGCATCTGGCGTGGTGCTGGACACATAGTAGTTGCTTGATAAATCCATCTGGCTTCCATTTCCCTTGTTGGATTTCATGTGGGGAAGAACGAGCTCCTGCACCCTTCACTCAGCCAGATTCTCACCTTTCTTCCAGGCCCAATGCAAGGCTCCACTTCCAGATATCGTGTGCCCTAGTTTCTCCTTTCCCTGAGTCTCTGAGCACTTTAGAGTCTGACTCATACAGCCCAGTCCTTGAGTTCACTGATGCATTTTGTCCTGTATTTTTCCCCTAAAATTCCCTATTTGTGACAATCTTTGCAGCTCTTATTACTATCTGAAGTTGCCTTATTATTCTGTTTACTTTTTTCCTTTTTTAAAAAAGATTTTATTTTTATTATTTTTATTTTATTTAAAAATATTTTATTTTTATTTGAGAGAGAGAACGGGATGGGGAGGAGGGGCAGAGCGAGAGGGAGAAGCAGACTCCCCACTGAGCAGGGAGCCTGTCGCAGGACTGCATCCCAAGTCCCTGAGATCAAGACCTGAGCTGAAGGCAGACACTTCACCGACTGAGCCACCCAGGTGCCCCTTATTCTGTTTTCTTGCTGTTTTCCACCACCACCGCCTATGTGGCAGACCCTACCTCTACCAATAGGCTTAGATCACGCCCCCCCCCCAATCCCCCTGGCTCTTGTGAGAGAATAACTTCCAGGGTCAAATACCTCTAAATTGGTTTGTCTTGGTAAATGAGCTCCTACAATATGCATGGCCCCAAGGTAGATTCTGGACTGTGGGAGGGAGTTCCCTTTTATTTTTACGTTTTTTTTAGAGAGAGAGCTTGCATGAGCCAGCCGGGGGGAGGGGCAGAGGGAGAAGGAGAGAGAGAATCTTAAGCGGACTCCTCACCTAGCACAGAGTCAGATGCGGGGCTCCATCTCAGGACCCTGAGATCATGACCCGAGCCGAATCAAGAGTCTGAGACTTAACCCACTGAGCCACCCACCCTTTTAAATGCTATTCTCGTGGAACAGCTCAGGGCAGAGAGGCACCTGATGTAGTAGATAGTGCAGGGCAAAAGGCCTACGGGATTCCTGGCTTTTCTGGCTACCTGGTAATCCAGGGCAAGTCCTCCTCACTGATTCCAACTTCAGTTTTCCGTCTAGGAAACGGTGCTCTGAGCCATCCACATCTGAAAGGTCATAAATACCTGTAAAGAATGGATATGATAGGGGCGCCTGGGTGGCACAGCGGTTAAGCGTCTGCCTTTGGCTCAGGGCGTGATCCCGGCGTTATGGGATCGAGCCCCACATCAGGCTCCTCCGCTATGAGCCTGCTTCTTCCTCTCCCACTCCCCCTGCTTGTGTTCCCTCTCTCCCTGGCTGTCTCTATCTGTGTCAATAAATAAATGAAATCTTAAAAAAAAAAAAGAATGGATATGATAGAATTAAGCTATAAAGTTGCCAGGGAAATGAATCCCAATGCTTGGANGGTGTCAATAAATAAATGAAATCTTAAAAAAAAAAAAGAATGGATATGATAGAATTAAGCTATAAAGTTGCCAGGGAAATGAATCCCAATGCTTGGAAGTTATCAGTTACCTAACACTTATTTATTAAATGCTCACTACACACTAGACCGTATCAGGCTCTGGATATCAAATGGTGGACGAGGTCTCTTAACCCTCACTTGAGACTTTGCAATGGCTGTCAGGAAGAACAAGGTGGAGTGAAGAAGGAGTGGACTGTGTGTGGAATGGGACCCTGCACGGGTGGGCAGGCAGGGGCTGGGTCCATACATAGCTGCCAGGCCCGTCAATGTCCTCTATGCCCGCAAGGACCCCAGCATGTCCACTTCTGCTGCTGAACGTTGCTCTCCTGCATCTTCCTGGCGGGCTGGGGCAGGGAAAAGAGGGCAGATGGGGGCTCTGTGGGTTTTCCTGAGTTTAGCTTCCTGTGGAAGAGGTCTTTTGGAAAGCCTGGCCCTGGTGGCCATGAGCCCTCCCCAAGAGTCATCTCTCAGGCCCCATCCTCCTTTTTTTTTTTTTTTAGATGTGTCAACTGCACTGTGACTCACTTAAATA
Organism: Ailuropoda melanoleuca; assembly: GCF_002007445.2. NCBI lineage: Eukaryota > Metazoa > Chordata > Mammalia > Carnivora > Ursidae > Ailuropoda > Ailuropoda melanoleuca. The sequence goes on along the minus strand of NC_048225.1, from coordinate 10,033,073 downwards.
TCCCTCAGATTGTTTTCATTATTAAAAGTGGGTATCAGTTCTAATTGTGTCTAGGATTAAGTCCCCTGAGCAGTTGGCTTAGTTGCAGATGTAAAGTTGCTTAACAACATCCATCCCTTTGCAAGCCAGTGGAGAGAGCGCTGGCTGGGGGGTTATGAAGAGCAGGAATCTGTTTGAGCATAGTCATGCCCCACCGCAATGCTTTCTTTCTCATAAGGAGCTGTGTTTGGCTCTCTCTTGCTAAGTGATGCTCTTGGGGTCCCTCTGGACTGCCTAGGAAGGAAAGCAGTCATCTGCTTGTCTCTGATGAATTCATGTTCGGGAGCACGACAGCCAGGTGTAGTGGAAAGATCATCAAAGTGGAGTCAGGAGACAGCACTCTGTCCCAGCCCTGTCACTAGCCAGCCAGTAGCCTTGGCCAAGGCACAGAGCTTGTGTTCTCATCTGTCAGATGAGCAGGAAGGATGAGGGTGATCTCTTAAGTCCCTTTTGCTGTCATGGTCTCGTATTATGGGAGGAGCCTCCAGATTTGTGTCCTGCCCTATGATTTTATGAATTCTGCCTGGCTCCGCCTCAATACCTCTCCCTTCCTCTTCACACGCTGGTATTGCTTTGCACATCAGCATTGCTCCAGGAAGGATTAAATATTGCACAAAAGTTAAGAGATGAATGTTGTAATGCTAGTACCTGGGAGCCTACATGTAATGTTTTATGTCCTATATCTTTAAGAAAAATTCAAATTCAAATGAAACACCATAAAGACAAGCTCTGGAGACAGTTCAGTTGTAGACTTCATGGCTGGTCTAAATTTGGGTATGTGTCAATTCCCAAACTTAAATGGCCACCTCTCCAGCCCAATTCCCTTGTATAAGGTCATATCTCTATCAACTGTCACCGAAATGGTTTATCCTCGGTCATTAAGGAATTTAACTCCATTTATCAAATAGCTACTGAATTCCTATTATGTGTAAAACCTTATCATGGGTGCTATAGGCAACAGGAAGAACAGAACACTCTTTTCCTTGGGGACACGATTTTATATGGTGTATCTTATGCGCTGATTTTCAAGGGGATAATTGTGCTTTGAGCATCTCAACGTCTTAGTGTATTGTGTTCTTAGTAACAGCAATGACTGACCTTCTAGTTCACACAGAACTGCGGGCCTGCTGTCATGGTAAGTGCTTTGTCCGTACTTCCTCCTTTCATCTGCATGGTAATCCTGTTCCAGAGACCTCATGTAACAGAACCAAAGCCATAAAGCCAGTAACGACAGAACAGGGACTCAACCCAGGTCAGCCTGCCTCTGAAACTGTGACGTTTGTCATAGGAAGAGTCTGCTTTGTGTAAAGTTGACAGTCCTGAAAGATTAGTTGAGTAATTGAGTAAGCAAAGAGTGAGAGCTGGGAAGAGTAAGTGAATGGAAGAAATTTGGGGCAGACCCTGAGGGGCTTGAGGGAGATACAAGCCTCCCCCTTCACCTCACTGAATGGGGCCTGTAGTTGGGTAACTGTCTTCGGGGTCCCTTTCGGTTCTAGTCTCTGCTCTCACCTCAGAAATGACTCCACGCCCCCTCCTAGACACGTTCATCCATATCTCCTTTTTGATTTGAGTGGAGCCTCTGCTTTGAGTCAACCAGACCTTTTTTTTTTTTTTTTTTTTCATTTTGTCTTCACTCTACCTCTACCCCACGTCTATTTCCAGCCAGGCCATTATGCAGTCCATCTCCCGGACTGAGATCCTGAGACAACCTGGCTTGTGTCCTCAGAGTTATGTACTTGTCTCCTTTCCAGATGCCCCGAGTGCTGACCAGCCAGAGGAGCAGGGAGACAGCCTGAGTCAGTGCCCTCAGCCCCATCCCACACCCTCATCCACGCTCACAGGCTCTGCCAAGTTGAGGAGAGACCCAGTCAGGGACAGCCCCTCTGTTGGGTCCTCCAAACTCAGGACAGCCTGGCTCCAGGCCTCTAGGCATCAGCCTCTAAAGAGTCACTGAGGGAGGAATGCCTCTGGGGACTGGCCAGGAAGTCTGTGAACTCACCATAGACCGTGCTAGAAAAATCACTGGCCCAGTCTTGGCCTTTTTAGCCCTGCCTTGTGCCTTGTGCTACCTGTGTGTTCGCATCAGGAGCCCAGTTCCTTCTGGCCTCTTCAGCCTCTCTGCAACTTCGGACCTGCCCCCGGGAGGCTGAAAGGCCCATTCCCCGGGACATGCTGGGGCTGGCTTGGAGATGGGACCAAGGGAGGGGCAGGAACGGGACCAGTGCAAGCTGGTCTGAGGGATGATGCTGTAGATCACGGAGGAATCAGGGCATGCCTCAGATGGTGAGTGCCTCCTGGGGCCCTGGAACTGCAGGCTGACCCAGGCAAGCCTGGCCCTCTATGCCAACTGAGAGGGAGAAGGGCAGGAGGGAGTGTGATTTATGGAGAGCTTGCCTACCACAGGCCTTCATCCCTGGTTTGTCCTTTGATTATTACATTATCTTCTCGGTTGGGTTTAACTACTCCCAACTTACGGATGAGGAATCTGGGGCTCAGACAGGTGAAGTAACTCAACTGTCTTCTCAGCAAGTGGTGGAGCCTCAAAGCCCATGCTGCTTCGCTAGGACGGGGCATTTCACTCCTGGCTCTTTTCATTCCTTGTGTGCACTCCATGGCTTCCCTCCTGCTTCTTGGCCGCCTCCCTGTGGCTGGCTCAGACCTGCTTCTAGGGCTAGAAGGCCAGTCCCGTGCTGTGTGCGTGCATGTGCCCGGGTGTGCTCACAGACAGCTGTGAGCTGTGAACTATGGAGAGGAGGAGGGTCTAGGGTCTGCAGAGATGCTCCCTCCTCACCACAGGCCAGCTACTGTTGCTGCTCAACACGTCCCCCTCCAGGCTGTCCCCAGGCTTCCCTGGGGCTTTGGGGTGGGGGTGTTATCCTGTTGTAGGCTCTTGTCTCTTTCCCCAACAGGGGTAATTGCAGATGACTCACAGATGGAACGGGACCAAAAACACTTTATTTTACTGAATTCTCCCTTCTACATGCTAAAAAGCTTTAGGGTTGGGGGGGAGGCTCTTCCAGAAAATTACACCCTGCATCTCCCTTTCTGCTGCTCCTGGGAAGTCATTTAAGATGGAAATTAGAGCCCATTATTGCACATTTAATTACCCACCAAATGAATGGCATATTTAATGGAAATGGCAAAATCCTCCAACATGTGTAAGATTTCTAGTTCATGCATCTCCAGACGTGTTGCAAAATAATTCATTAACTAGAGACTTGAACTGTTGGGGCTGCCTTGGGAAAAGCAGGGCCAAGGAATGGGGCCAAGGATGTGTGAGCCAATTAGCTGACATCCCTGCCCCTGGGGAGCTGAGGTAATATCGAATTCACTCCTACTGGGCTCAGAGGTGCAGCCCCCCTGCCCAGGGGTGAGGCAGGGAGGCCAGCATGGGGGCCTCTGGGGCCTGTGCAGACTGGGCCTTGGCTGAGTAGGGAGAAGTGGGTTGGAGGGGCCCATCTCCAGTCCTCTTCCCACCCCCAGGTTCCCATAGCCTATACATTGCAGCCCCAGGCCATATGCAGAAACAGCTGTGGGGTTCGGGGTGGCGGGGAGAGCTTCAGAAATGGCAGGCAGAAGGGAACCACTTCCAAGGCAGTTGGTGGGGGGCAGTCTCTATCCCCCTTCTCCCCCTCCAGTGCTCTAGCTGTGGCCTCTCTGGCTTTGGCTCCAGGCTGTTGTTATGTTTTAGGGATGTTTGTTCATTCATTCAACCAGCCAACGTTTATGGAACATCTGCTATTTGTGGAAAATCTGTTTGTTAATTCAATCATGCAAACAACCAACCTTCTTATTAAATACCTATTATTCATTCATTTCCTTGTTCATTCATTTGTTTTAAGCAATGAACTAACCAGCCAACATATATTGAATAGCTACTGATTTACTTATTCGTGCAACCAATCATCAACAATGTACCTACTATTGGACTACCTATACCTCTATTCATCCATCCATCCGTCCAACCAACCAACCAACAACCACCAACCAACCAACAATCTATAAATTAATTCAGTATTTATTGAATATTAAATGCATATTCATGCAGCCCACAAACATATACCGAACACCTACTATATACTGGGCATTGTGTAGGCACCAGGGAAACAAAGATCAAGACTCAGGTCCTGTCTTTAGGGAGCTTAGAGTGAAGTATTAGTATTAAGCTAACACTTATCCAGCATTGAATATATATGCCCAGCACTGTGCTAAATGCTTTACATATATTAACTCATTTGCTATAAAAGGTGCCCTGAAGAAACAGGCTTAGAGAGATTAAATAAATTTCTCAGTGTTACACAGTTTTTGAGTTGATAGAGTTTTGGGGTTTGAACTCAGATTTGAAAGTGGGTACTCCTAACCATAGCATTGCCTCCCTAGGTGGAGTACAGGGCCAGGTATACATTACCCAGCCCTATGGATAGAGCGGTTAGCATTTGATTAGATCTTAAAGAAGGCATAGGAGTCCATGAGCTAGGGGAAGGAAGGCGAGACACCTTGAGCAGGACGGTGTTGAGAACTAGGGAATGCAGACATACAAGATAGAGTTTCTACCCTCCAGGGACTTTTCATCAAACGAGGGAAGTGATAGATAGACACAGATGACTTCACCACAAGGAATGGTGGGGACGGATGGCCTGTGTGAAGTGGAGAGAGGTAAAGTAAAATTCTCTATGTCCCTCAACTCATGGCGGTAAAGCCAGGACTTGAATTCACATCTGTGTGACTTGGGAGTCCATGTCCCATCTGTCACAGCCACCGCCTCTGGCATAGGGGTGCTGAGACGAACAACCCAAGACAGAGGACCACAGCTAGACACCAGGGCCTCAGGCCACAAGATATGTCCAAGGATCTCGGCTCCATTTTCAGGTTGCCGGTGACTCCCTCTGTCCCATCTGCTCCTGCTTTCCCACCCGCTGATTTCACCAGAGAGGCCCTGGGTAATGACTCAGCTGGGAACCATCCAGCTTCATCTTCCAGACCTATTGGGAAAGACTTCTGAGGTAGATAATGGCTTTTGAAATGTAATTTAACTTAATACGCTGCTGTATTGTTACTAACGTAAGCCCGGTTGTGTGTGTCTCCGAGGCAGCCAATTATAGAAACTTTCATAAAGAATATGTCTAAGCCAAGGCAACTGTTAGTTTTCTGAACAAATGGGATGGGTTTAAGCCGTCTGGCCAAGACTGGCATTTGAGGCCTCAGTGACTGTAGTTGAGATTCCAGGCTTCCAAGAAAATGTCATGAAGAAGGTCCCCATTATCCTCTCAAGAGTAACACAGGGTCGATTACCGAGGATGCCTCTGTTTTCATGCCTGATCTCCAGCCTTCCAGCACATCATGGTGGAACAAGGCCGCCAACATCGGCATGGGGATTTCTGTGTGCACATGGGCTGAATTCTTCGTGTTAATTGAACGACATCTCAGAAGAAAGAAAAAAGGACTTGTTATAAGTATTCCTCGGTGTAAGGGATTAGAGGTGGTCTTGTAACAGGTTGCTGGCATCTGGGGACACTGAGTCAAGTCACAATTCAACCCTCATCTGACTGGTATACAGAGAAAATGCTTAAAATACACACAGGTAGGGGCTCCACTTAGCTTTTTTCCAATTTCTGACATTAATCTCCCCTCCTACACCAAAGCTGTCACCAAGGGGTTCCACTGGGTTCCCTGCAGAGAGCCATCCTCCCTCCTCCTCTCTGTCACTCAAGCCACACTTCAACAGGCCCTGCACTCAGGAGGCAAGTGTGTGACCCACTTTCCAGGAAAATGTCTGCCCTGTCACCTCTGGGCTGTGGACCCATGTACTCTGAGATTTCTGAGGGTCACACCCTGAATCTCATAGTAGCTTGCTTGAGATCCTCATTTTTAAAAAATATTTTATTTATTTATTTGAGAGAGAGAGCACAAGCAGGGGAGAGGGGCAGAAGGAGAAGCTGACTCCCCACCATGCAGGGAGCGCAATGCGGGATTCAGTCCCAGGACCCTGGGATCATGATCTGAGCTAAAGGCAGACGCTTAACAGACTGAGCTACCCAGCTGCCCGAAATCCTCATTTTTTAATATGATGATGGGAAAAAATATAAATCTGTATATTTGGTCTTAAGACATTCTCTTTCTCAGTATGTTATCTTGGAGAGGTCTTTCCTCTGGGACTTGGAAGTCAAGGGCCTTCAGTGCTGTTTTGTGGGGGGCACTTGGAGTGTGTGTGTCTTATGAAGTGACTAGAGCTGGTAAGAGGTGTTGGGTGGACAAAGGGAATCTCTCCATGTCCTCAGGATGAGCTCACAGACTGGAGAGAGCACTGGGTCTAGGGGTTTAGGCTCCTCTTTCCCGCTGGCCTCGTGGGACTAAGCAATCAGAAGGAGAACCAAACACCACAGCGTTCGTGGAGGCCAGCTTGTAGCTCTGCTTCAGGCCTGGCTGTGATATCCAAGACCTTCCCATCTGCTATCACTCCATCCGTCCATCAATCTGTTCATCTTTCCATCCTTCCAGCCTTATACTTTTTCCAAATTAGTCAATAACATTATCTTTGGAGAGTCCAAACTTTAATGAAGGTTACACGGCTCTTCAGCCCAGCCCCGTCTCCTCTCTAGCCTTTCTCTCCTGACCCGCTGCTTCATACTCTATACCCAGTTGAACTGGCCACATTCTCACCTTCCAGCTGTGGTGCATGTTGTCATCCCTCCTCACACCCTCTTTACTTTTACTCCTCTACCAGATTCATCTTACGCTTACCCTTCAGGCTTGAGTTGAGATATATTTCCTCCAGGAAGCCTGTCCTCACATCCTCCCCATTGCCCATGTCTGAGTAAATGCCTCTCCTTATCTGTGCTTCCTTAGCTCTTGAATTCACTCCATGAGGACACCTGTCACTCTATAGGGGAAGCCATGAGTGTCATCTCACATTGACCATGTTGTTCATGGTCTGTGTCCCTGGTTCTCTGACTTCCTCTTGGGGCTGTCCAGCTGGCTGAAACCTCTCACAGAGTGATCCTGATTAGTGGGCTGCCCTAAAGGGGCAGCTTCTACCCATTGAGAAAATCTCAGATATTGATCCGTGATTGGTTTGGGGTATCACAGGAGTTAGGAGGTTAGAGGATAGGGGATGTGTGATGATTAATTTTATGTGTCAACTGGACTGGCCTTCGGGATGCCCAGACAGCTGGTAAAACATTTTTCTGGGTGTGTCTGTGAGGGTGTCTACAGAAGGGATTAGCATTTGAATTGGTAGACCGAGTAAGGAAAATTACCCTCACCAAAATGGGTGGGCATCATCCCATCTGTTGAGGGCTTGAATAGAACAGAAAGGTGGAGGAAGGGTAGATTCACTCTCTACTTGAACTGAGACATGCATCTTCACCTGCCCTTGGACATCAGTGCTCCTGGTTCTCAGGTGTTCAGACTCACACCAGGACTTTTACTTTCGTCTCCCACTGCACAGGCCTTCAGATTTGCACTGAGTTACACCACTGGGTTTCCTACTTCTCCAGGTTGCACACAGCAGATCATGGGACTTCTCAGTCTCCATAACCATGTTAGCCACTTCCTAGAACAAATCTCCTCTTAAATTTATCTATGTAGATCCTTCTGGTTCCATTTGGAGAACCCTGACTAATAGAGGGGGAATATATATTCTTCCTTTTGTGTATCACTTGGGTCTGGTGTCATGGCCAATCTAGCCCTGCCTGAGCTCTACATTCAGGCAGGGTAGAGTTATCACAGAGCCCATATTTAGCTGTTCTGAAAGTCTGAGTGTGAAAGTGTGAAATCCCAGAGAGGAATTTGGGGCATTTAGGATTGTACAGAGGGAGGCAGGCAATCTCACTGCCTGATGGCCTGTGTTTATTGATAAATGCACTGTCTCATTCCATGTTTCCTGGGTCCTGGAGCTTATCTCTCCCATCCAGGTGGAATTTCAAAGCCTGTTGGAGCAGAGAATCCTGGGACAGAAGCGGGAACATGTTATAGGTTTTTATGGCAGAGTCATTCCTGGTATTTTAATTACCTATCTTCACACTATTATGTATTTACATATCCTAATGACGAGATTACACATTTCAATTAGCATGTAATTATGAGTTCTATTACTTAAAGAAAAATACTTGGGGAAAATTACACAATTATGAAGTACAATTAGAAAATGACATATAATTAAATTTAGAAAAGCTTTTGAAACATTCCTCCTACCCTCGCAACCCACCGCTTGTACAAGAGATGTCTTGTATTTATTCTCTCTTTCTCCTCTTCCAGTACAAGTGCAGTCCAGTCCAGTCCAATGTGAACAAGGGCCCCAGGGATATTGTAACTTGGGAAGGCGTGCCCACACAAACTCTTGGGGGTTTAGGTGGAAGCTCTACCTTGGGGGTTGTGGAATCATGGGGGACTTTTTTCAGGTCGTAGGGAGTAGTTGTCCAATCATTCTGGCTGGAGATCTGCTGGGAGTGCTGAAAGTGAGGGAGCAGAGTAAGACTGGCAATTCCAGGGGCTGGGAATGTTGCCAGCAGGCTGGGCTTTTGACGGTGGCAAGAAACCCATAGGGTATCAGAAGTCATGTATTCATGACTACAGCATTTTGCCACTTTGAAAACAATTCCACTTTCCCAGCTCATTCAATCCTCTGAACCATCTGACAAGGCAAGAAGACAGATTAAGTGTTCTTGTTTCCCTTTTGGGATTCCTTTCTTTAAACTCTATGTGTCCACATTCCTGGTTTTTGTCTTCAGTTCTTGGTTTTCCCTTCTCCATCTTCTTCATTGCTTCTTTTTCTACTTGGCTCATGGATTACATGTTATTTTTCTCCAGTGTTCTGTCCTCCCTTCTGTTCCTTTTTCTCTCTTTGGCAATTGAAATGGGGTGGAGGGACCAGGTGAGGTAAGGTTGGGTGGTAGCAGGGAAAGTAGCCAGGGAATGCTAAGAAGCCTCTGGGGCACAGACTGGCCGATGCTTACATACCCATTTCCCCTCCCTCTGGGGCACATTGTTGGAGAACCTTCCCCAGACTTCCCTGCAGTCATGTCAGGCATCCATGGACAGAGGTGTGGCCCATAGAACTTCCTTCTCGATCCTCCACTTTGTCTTCCACCATCTTCTGGCTGAACGCTGACGTTCAGGATGATGACCTTCAGAGTCAACTTTGAAGAAGGCAGGAACCCGCCATCTCTAGAGCAGAACTCTCCTGTCATTCTGGCTGCTGTTTATAGAGTTTGAGCAAGAAAAACTTTGACTGTATTAAACCATTGAGATTTCTGGGCTTATTTGTTATAGCTGCTGCTTGAAAATGAAAGCAACCTTACTAATAGAAATAAAACTTAGTCCCTGATATTTGTATGGGCAGTGTTTTTATTTTCTCCTCAGGGAGGTCTAACTAGGAAACCAGCTTGTATTCAAAGTTGATAAATTTGGTTCATCTAGTGGAAGTCTTAGTTGCCTCCCTGACATCCACTTCCCTTTCATTTGGTAATTATCCCAGTTTTGTTCAGGTCCCCAACCCTTGTCCACCCCCATGTGCTGGAAGGGAGGCTGCCCCTACCCTCATATCCAAAGTTGGGCCTGTTGGCCCTAAGAATAACTATATTCTCTCGGCTTTAGGAATCCAGGCCAATGTGAAT
>NC_048225.1:10007359-10023320 GCF_002007445.2 Ailuropoda melanoleuca | reverse complement strand
GACTGGGGGCTGGCTCTGCAGCTCACGGGCCTGCAGGAGTGGGGGCTGAAACACCCACTCCCCTGGGCACGATTGGAAAAGAAAACTCGGTTGCTATTCTGGTGAAGGCTACGGTGATCAGCCACTGCAGAAATGTCAAAGCCAGCCGATGAGGGAGGTAGGAAAGGCAGTCCTCGGATGACAGTTTATTTGAAGCAACTGATCGCTGGAATCCGCAGTGCTGGCCTTGCCCCTGGACTTGAGGCTCTTGAGGCTATCACACCGGCTAGGTTTTGGCCCCAGGCCCCCGCAGGCAGCAGGATTCCCATGTGCTTGGTTTTGAACTGAACAGGTCTAGTGTTTGAGCTTGATGTCTGGTGGAAAAAAATACCGCACACAGGTTTGTTTGGTTTTTTTTTTCCAAATTTGGTATGGATTTTATTATGGCATGATGTGATTTGAATGCACAAGAACCAGTGTCTTTGAATGCAAAAATATAAGCTGTAGTAGTAATACTCGTTGTCTTGCCTTCCATCTCTGTCTTTTTGGTTTGGTGTGCGTGTTTTAATCAAGTGTGACCAAGTATTTACTTTGGTTGAGAACCATCTGCCACCTCTAACAGGGAAGGCACAAAGACCCATAGAAAGTTCTTTCTCATCATACTCACTTTCTGGCTGGTAATGTGATGGGTAAATAATAACATTTGGAATCAGGCTTTTGTGGTGCTTTGCTAAGAATTCTGGAGTCCTCTGTGTGTCTTCATTACATAATCATAAAGTTAATTATTGGTGAGGAAACAGGAGCTGGGTAAAGGAGTTAAGAATTCTGCTCTAAGTCCTTCAGAGGGGAGGGGAGAACTCAGCGGGTGGGAGTAGGAAGATGAGATTTCTCTGAGCAAGAAAGTGAGGCCGAGTGGGGATCTTGCAAGAGAGACGGTGGTTTCCTGGCTCAACAAGTTCAACTCTGTGGCTAGAATTTAGGGACCTTCAAAGTCAAACTGTCTGCCTTTCCCCTCCTCCATACTGAGGAGGACACGGGGGTAGGGAGGCAGAGTTGAAGTGAGCAGCAGGAAGTCACACATGTACATAGTGAAGGCAACAGAAAGCTGATTGAATCTCTGCAGGGTTGCCGAGGGGATGGATGAGGGGTGATTTCGAGGAAGCCTCAAACTATAGCCTAGGGTTTGGTGGAGATCGGTCAGGCAGGAGGAAGGGAACAGGGCTTTCAGGATGAGGAAATGGGTTGCTTCCCATCAACATCGGGGCTTCTGAAGTTCTGGGTTTTTCTAGAAAAGATAAGGACACCTTTTTGCTGGTGGTAACTTGGAAAGTTTCCTTAAGTAGGTAAAATTAAGGAACGTTGCCAGGAAGAATAAAACGACTTCTTAAGCTGGGCTCCAAGGGATATATTTAGACCTAGGTTTATACAGATGACAGGCATCTCTTACTTTTGTAATGTATGTATGTCAGAAGGTATAGGGGGTTGAATGATGGCCCCCAAAATATGTCTGTGCCCTAATCCCTGGAACCTGCAAATTGGACCTTAGTTGGAAAAATGGCCTCTGCAGGTATAACCAAGTTGCCCCTGCTTTTCCACTGGCTTTTTTCTCTTCAAGAAGTGCTCAGAGGGCTCCCAGTGTGGGGAGGTAAGTGTCCTATTGATGGTTCCTCCAGGTTCCGACCCCTTTTCAAACTGAGTATGAAAAGATTCAAATAAATTTAACTTTAAGGATTTATTTCAACATCCGGGAAGTTTGATTCAGACAGGGAGTGAGTAACTCACTGAATTCTTCAAAGTGTTTGTTCCCCAATAAGCCATTTTCCATATTCAGTGAGTCCAGATGCTGGACCGGTTGTTTCAATGAAATGAGCTTACATTCTAAGAGCAAAGGGCCATGGTCTCTAACTTCCTTGTTGAAGCCTCCTTATAAAGCCCTGCGGGAATTACAGTGATTTTGCAACATGGGGTTTATTCAACACGCTGAGAGAGGGGGAGCATCATGTTGACAGAGTCTCAGTAATGACTGAAAAGGGGGATGTTAGAGGGCTCTTGTGATAGGGTGGTTGTAGGGGAGAAGTTTGTTAAGTGAGGTCTGGGCAAGGATTGGTCAGAATTTGCAAGTAAGTGAATTGTCCGTGGTCTTGTCTCTGGAACTTGAGTTCATATGGAATTACTGTTAAATCATTTTCATGATCTTATAGAGCCCATGGGTCTGTAAGAGCTGGTGTTAAAATATTTCGATCTTGGTTTATGTTGTAAGACATGGTTTTATACAATTGATCTATTTTGCGAGTCATAGTACATTTTACGGTTCGTGGTTTCAGTTTTATTTCTTACCTCTCAAGAGAGGAAAATATGATTTCCAAAGAGCTGCTGCTTCTTTGATTCAGTCCAGGAAGACATCCCTGATGGAGGCCAGAAGGAATGCTTGTTCCCAATGGAACAATGGTAGCGTTCCTCATGCTCTACCAGAGGTAGTCTGAATCTTCTTGCTGAATCAGGGACCTCCAAGGACCTGGCTTCCCCCACCCACCAGTCACTACCAACACTCCACACTTCCACTGGCATGGCACACCCCCCTTCACCATCACCCACCACCACCCCAGCCCATCCCACTCCCACCCACGTCACCATCTCACCATTGCAACCAGAGCCATGTCATAAGCAAACACTGGATGCCAGGAACTGTGCTGTGAGGGCTGCTAACCATTGTTTTGTTCAATCGCCACTGCAGCTTTTAACATGGATTAGTGGTTCTTGACTAGAAAGATACTGATGGAGCCTCGCCCAGAAGTGTCGAGTCAGCAGTTCTTGGATGAGCGCTCAGGAATCTGTATTTTAAAAATATTCCATGGATGATTTTGATGCATACATAACATTCAAGAACCACAGATGTAAACACTTTTATTCTTGTTTTGCAGATGGGCCAAAGGACAGGAGATTAAGAAATGATTTCAGATAGGATGCCTCTATCTGAAATGAGTTTGGGAAGTGGTCTTATAGGTCAAGAAAAAAGACTAGCTTCTGTTTGGTGACCTACTGTTTATCTCATTTTAGGGAGGGGGAAACTGAAGTTCAGAAAGGTTAAGTAAATTGCCTAAGTGCACAGAGCTCACAAGGGCTGAGCCAGGATTCAGAGGCGGAGCTGCCTGATGCCAGGTGCTGGGCTCTTTCCCCGAGTACTTTCCAGGTGTCTCCAGGAAGCCTCTCTCAGGCTGGCCTAGGCATTTGTTTTATGGACACATCACTCATGTTCCCACTTCTCCACCAGTGGGAACATAGTTTCTGACCAAAAATGACCTCCCTGCTGTCCGAGCCTTTATGAACAAAGCATCTCATCACCACCTTCCTTCCTATTCCACAACCCCTTCCAATGCCCCTGTCAGGCTTGTCTTTCTCCCTGGCACCCAGGTTTAAGACTTTAATATTTTGTGTCCTTCTTTACTTCTATCCAGCTATTACTTCCAGTCTGTCTTTTTTTCCAATGTATTTCTTTCCTCTGTCTTTCTCCAATTCTACTGCTATTGTTCTAGTCCTTAGGCTCTCTGAATCCTTGTATATCTCTGAAACTGGCCTTAGTGACACCTCCAGTTTCTTCTTCATGCCATCTGCTGTGAGATAATAGAAAATATACACGTTGATCTCTGCCCCTGGTTCCTGACACAGAGCCCCGAAACCCTTCTAAATTCCTAAGTGATAAGAGCAGTAGGAGCATCTTTCGTTCTAATGAGGTGACTCTGGGTAGGCTCCTGGACGGCTCCTGGACGGGGGCTAGTCACCAGAAAGGCCAAGCCATGAATAGAAGCTTGGAACTTTCAGCCCTGCCCCCCCCTTCTCTAGGGAGGGGAGAGGGGCTAGAAATGGAGGTAATAGTTGATCGTGCCTACATGAGGAATTCTCCGTAAAAATACCAATAATATGGGGTTCAGGGAGCTTCCCAGTTGGTGAACACATCCACGTGCTGGGAGGGTGAGGTGCCCCAACTCCGCAGGGACAGAAGCTCCTACTTTCAGGTCCCCTATGTATCTCTTCGTTTGGCTGTTCATCTGAATCCTTTGTCATATCTTTTACTAAAGTGCTAAAGCATAAGGAAGTGTTTCTTTCAGTTCTGTGAACTGCTCTAGCAACTTAATCAAATCTGAGGAGGGGGATCTGGGAACCTTTGATCTATAGCTGATCCATTGGAAGCACAGACAACAGCGTAAACTTGTGATTGGCATCTGAAGTGGGGCAAGGGGCAGTCTTGTAGGACTGAGCCCTGAACCTGTGGGATCTGAGGCTGTCTCCAGGTATATAGTGTCAGAACTGAGTGAAGTTGTAGGATACTCGGCTGGTGTACAGCAAATTGCCTTTTGGGGACCACCACCCCCCTGCTGCCACCCCCACCCCACATATCTGGTGTCAGAAGAATTGTGAGTGTGGTAGTTGTGTGGGTGGGAAGGAGACACACAGAAGGAAAGACTGGGTTTTTACCTACTTAGGAAGAAAGGACGGAATCTTTTCCAATACATTCACCCTGCACTCAATGAAAGATTTATCCTCCAAAAATACTTTTGTTTTCTGTCATTCCTGGCCCTAAAAACCCTGTCAAGCCCAAACTGCTCAGTGAGGGCCCTCCTGAAGGGGGCTCCACTGAGCCTGCAGGTGCATTACAAAATAGCAAATAATAACAAACCTGTTTTGTTTAGAAATTATTGTACAAGCAAACAGCTAAACAATTTTGACAACCACTTAATATTTTGACTCTTACTGAAACATTAACAGTTTGCCTTCAACATAATGTCAGTGCTGATAAAAATCAGAGTAAATTTGGACAGAAACACTTGATCTAATTTCATATAACACAAACAACTTCTAATATATATTTAGCTTCCTCTCTTGGAAATAAATTTCTTTCTGTGTAATTATGATTTTTGTAATTTTCAATATCCAACTCTCAAAAGTACCTTTTATATGCAGTCTTTGCTATTTCAAGAAATGGTTGCTTTTTACTTTATATTCCACTTGAGATAAGATTTCTAACTTAGCAGAATTGTACCCAGTTAAGTATATAAAATAGGGCCATTAATCCTAACAACAAATATATAGTCAGCATTTGTGAAAAAAAGAATCTTTGGCTGTTTCTGGAAGTGTCTAAATACTGAATATATTACTACCCTCCTCCCAACCCTTGCAAATAATTACTTGTTGTATTACATTGGCAATTCTCTAACTTTAGATATGATTTTCATCTCTATTGTAATGCAGAACTTTAATTTACCAGTTGAGAAACTCATTTAAACACATAGTATAAAAACCAATGTGACATTAAACATTCTTTTCTGGCAAAAGTCCATTCTGTGCATTGGAGTAACTTTGACTAATATACAAGCAATTACTTTCACTTACTCTTGTCTTGAATGTTCAAAAAATCTTACCTTTTTGGTTTATTGGGCTGGACTCCAGCTGGCACGATACATTAATAGAGCTATCTAGCCATTGCAAGCAATGGTAGCCACTATAACAACCCTCGAATCTCAGTGGCCCATCAACATAAAACTTTGTTGATTGGGCTTGGGTTATGCTCTCGGGCATCTCTCCTTCAAGTAGTGACTCGGACCCAGCCAGGCGCCTTCTATTTTGTGGTTCTGCCAGGCACTCAGATGGAATTTGGTGTGGGATTTGCTGGGGGCCAGGTCTGAAAGTGGCACATGTTACTTTTTCTTATACCCTATTGACCAGAACTCTGTCACTTGGCCAATCTATGACAAGGGGTCTGGGAAATGGTGAGGAACACACAGGTTTGAATGAGGTCTACCGGCTTCTGAAACGGGGTCAACATATTCACCCTCAGAGAATCTAGAAGCCTTGGGAACTAGGGTGGGAAGGTTTCACTTTCTGTGTCTTTGTTAGAAGATAGAACTGCCTGGAGATTCAAATAGGAGGCCAGAAACCTAATTGCCTCTCTGATCTGCTGCCCATGGGTCCCCGGTGAGGTCTCCCTTTAGGTTTTTGCCGGACTTTTAAAACATTGAATTAGCTAACACAAAACTCATGAACAGGAAGAATAGGAAGAATGGTGAGGCAGAGCATTTATGCTAAGAGGCTTGGATCAATGAAGAAGTTAACATTTCATTATTTATAATTGAGTGAATCAGTTGTGTCATTTTGAACTCTGCAGGTGTCAGTGCACCAAAGCTGCCCCCTAACATCAACGTGCATAAGAATCACCTGGGTACCGTGTCCACGTGGGGATCCTGATTTAGTCAGGCCCAAGAGCCTGCATTTTAGCAAGCTTTTAGGTCATGTCCATAGTGCTGGCCTGAGAATAACATTGAGCAGCAAGGGACCCAAGTAGAACATAAAACAAGGCATTCTAAAAGATCACTGACATAGAAAAAATAACTGTGAATGTTCTTAACTTTTATTTTTAGAGAGAGAGAGAGAAAGAGAGTACGCACAGATGCACGTGCGCATGAAAGTGGGGAGGGGCAGAGGGAGAGAGAATCTTAAGCAGGCTTCACACCCAGCATGGGGCCTGATGTGGGGCTCGACCCCACGACCCTGAGATCATGACCTGAGCTGAAATCAAGAGTCAGACACTTAACCAGCTGAGCCACCTGGGCGCCCCCCTTGATGCAATTTTGAGTCATGTTCAGTGTTAGTACTTGTGTGCATGCTAACAGAGATACAACATAACCTAACGTATACAAATAAGTGTCTGGGGTTAGCAAGACTTGGGTATGAATCCCCGGCACTGTCATTTGTTGGCTTTGTGAACTTGAGTGAGTAATTGAATGCTCCAAGTCTCTGACTGCTCCTCAGTGTAGAGCCATGAGCAATACCCGCACCCAGTGATATGAGATTGAAATGGAATCTTGGTTTAGTCTCTGAAGAAGAGCTGGCAGGGAACAAGAGGGGGTTATTACTTTCCCCTCACGTTTGCTAGCAGCGAAGCTATCACATGGCTGGCATGCAGAAGAATTTCTGATCCTGGCCCTAGATTAAAAAAATAAAACCCATCACGTGCCTAAACAGGGTGTTGCCTGGTCCTTCCAGACTGAGGCAACTGAGTCAACTTCGTCCATCACCAGAACCCAGCATTCTGTTTTGAGTTCTGGGACAGATTTTGACTGAAACATCCAGAACCTTTGGGCTTTGTCTCTTTCAGCCTGGGAGTCACATTAATCTTTCATGCACTGTATTTACTGCTGTGTCTCTGGGCACAGTCATGGGGCCCCCTTTCTGGGACCACATGAAATAAGCTTATTGCTTTGTAAGACCCACATGCTATAAAACCCTGTGGGTTTTATAATCCACTTGTCCAATCTTAAAAAATTCATTTTTTATTTTGAAAGTCATACAAAGATATATTTTCCTTACACACATACACACACACACAAGAACATTACTGAAAAGGCTCTCTTCTTTCCATTCCAGTTCCCTGTCCCCCTAAAGCAACACGGTTATGAGTTTGACCCCTCTCTCTTTCTCTCTCCCTCTTCAATTTTTAAGATAACTATTTGCAGTCTGAAATTCTGCAAATGCTTAAAAGTGTTTGTTACAAATGTAAGGATTTGTTCTATCATTTGCTTCTCTTCAATCTAACTGTACTTTCTAAGCAATCTCATGTAGACACGCAATTTCCACGCCACCAGTGATACCTTCAGGATTTATATTTGGAGCCCAGATTTCTCTCTTGAGCTCTAGAATTGTAATTCCAAGTCTCTCCTGGACATTTCCATCCAGAAATCTCACAGGTGCCCCAAACTCAACTTGTCTAAATCTAAAATTACAAGCTTCCTCCCAAACTTATTCCTTCTTCTGGTTCTCATAGCTGGGTCACCCAATCACCCATGCCAAAAGGAAATCGAAGCAAAAACCCGCAAAATACAGTGATATTGACTGTATGCAAATTAACTGTTCTTATGAATTGCACAAGTGTTCAAAAAGTCCTAAAATATAGATGACTTCTACTAAATTAGCATTAAAATAGTGATACCTAGTGTTGGCAAAGGATGATGAGACACATGGCATTGAAAATTGGGACACTCCTTTGGAAAGGCGATTTGGCAAGTGTGACAAGTGCCATACAAGTTCTTATTTATTTTGTTTGATCTAGTCATTTCTTTTCCAGGATTCCAGCCTAAGGAAATAATCCAGAACTTAGGGGAAATTATATTCATATTGATATTTATTTTGGTGTTATTAATAAGAGAGAAAAAAGGAAATATTTTTTATTAATAACAGCATTGATCGAGTGCTTACTATCTATTAGGCTCCAGGCCAAGTGTTTTATATCTATTAGTTAATTTCCTCCTTACAGCAAGCTCTTGAGTTAAATACTATTATTATGCTGATTTTAGAAAGTGGAAAAGTAAAGTTTAATGAGTTGAAGTTTCTTGCACCAGGTCACACAGCTATTAAGTTACACGTTGAGATCTGAACCCAGGTCAGGCTTCACAGACTGAGCTCTGAACTGCTATCGTCAACTTGTGTAAATGAGGTAATCTGTTTCATGAGGTTTCATGAAGCATCACGCAGCTGTTAAAGACGGATGCACAGACCACGTAGCAGCATAAAAATATTATTCATTCATTTACTCAATAAATATTTACTGCCAGATACATCCATTTGATGAATGAATAAAATATTAAGCAAACCGAATGAAAAAAGGCATACATGTAAATTATGTAGGAAAAACACTAGAAGGAAGTATGATAAATCATTAACCCTGTTCATATTAGATTATGGTAATGGTAACATTGTTGATTTTTTCCCTCTGATCTTCTACTTTTAATAATGAGTGCTATCACATTTAGCATTAAAAAAATCTTTTTATTACGGGAAATTTCAAGCGTATACCAAAGTAGAATAGTATCACAAGCAGCCACGGACCCATCATCCTGCTTTACCAGTAATTAACTTACAGCCAATCTTGTTTCATAATATCACCACTCCTATTGCTCCATCCCTACCTTGTTTCAAGCAAATCCTAGAGATCCTACCATTTTATTCATAAATATTCTGTTTGTATCTTGAAACGATGAGCAATCTGTAAAAATAACTAATATCATCACCTAAATTACGAATAATTCCTTCATATAACCAGATATCCAGTTAGTGTTCAAATCAATCCTATTGTATCCTTATTTATTTATTTTAACGATTCTTTCAAATCAAGATCCAAATAGGTCCACGGACCTTGCAATTAGTTGATATATTTTTAAATCTCTTTTCATTGCTAGGTTTCCTCTTCTTCTTTTCCCCTCCTTTGCAATTTATCTGTTGTCCAAACAGGGCAATTTGTTCGTAGAGTTAGTTTCCTATTTTCAGGATTTTGTTAGTGGCATGCTCATGGTGTCATTTACCTTGTCTTTCTGCCACCTGTATCTACTGAATTTAGTAGCTAAATATAAAGTCTTTGTCAGATTCAGAGTCAACTTTTCTTTTTTTTTAAGTAGGCTCCACACCCCTGAGATCAAGAGTCTCATGCCCTACTGACCAAGCCAGTCAGGCACCCCCAGGGTCAATATTTTTAAGTAAGGATACATCCTAGGTGATGTTGTATGCTTTTATCAGAAGGCATATAACATCTGGTTAGCTGCTATTTTGTATTCCTTGTGCTTATTGTATTGCTGGGTATTGCTTCAATCTGTCCTACCAATGTAATATAAATATACTATATATATATTTATATAATATATAAAATATAATTCAAGCCACATAAGTAATTTTAAATTTTCTAGTAGCTATATTTAAAAAAGGAACAAGTAAAATTAATCTTAATAATGTATTTTATTTAATTCAATATATTTCAAATATTATCATTTCAACATGAAATCAATATAAACATTACTAATGAATTATTTCACATTCTTTTTTTATATAAAGTCTTAAAATTCAGTGTGGATTTTATGCTTAAAGCACATCTCAGTTGAAACTTGCCACATTTCAAGTGCTCAATGGCCACATATGGCTGCTGGCTCCCATGCTGGACGGAGCTACCATGGGCTGGATCCCTTCTCTTCCTGAAGGGTGCAAATTCACGATATTCTAATTCTAGCATGACTTCTTCACTTATTAGCTACATATACCCAAAAAAGAAACTTATCCTCCTCAATTATTTGCTTTTCTTGAGAATAGTTCATTAAAAAAGGCAAGATGGCTCTTGATTTTTTTCTTTTTTTAGTTATTTGCCAGTTTTCAGATAATGAGCTGGTTTCTTAGCATTCTCCAAAGATAACCAACCAGTGAGTTTTTTTAAATGTAGCATTATGAACTCATGGCTTTAAACATATTTAATGTGTTTTAATAATTATAGTTACTCTTACTGATGCTCACATTGTTCCATCTTTGGCTCATTAGAGCCTCTTCAGGTTGGCTCCTAAGTATTCTGGATATAGCCCCAGTTGTCTTTGACAGATTTCTGGTATGATTAGATATTCTAAGCTTATCTTGTAAATTTTCTGTCTAAGACCTAGAATCAACCATTTCTCCTTAGAGCCCTTGTTCATTTTAGTGGGAAATGACTTTAAAGATTATAATCTAGTTCTAGGAGTGCTCATTGCTATAGGCTTAGCTATTGTTTTTAGGTCTTTCCAGTGGGCAAAACTAGAAAATATTTTTAAAAACCCGTATCGTTAGTTAATACTCATACTTCCAATTCAAATTCAGGACTACAAGGGCCTTCATTTTTTTAAGACTTTATTTTGGATCAGTTTTAGGTTCACGGCAGAATTGAGGGGAAGGTACCCCCACTTGTGCAGAGCATCCTCCATTATCAACATCCCTCACCGGGGAGTACCTTTGTTAAATTTGATAAACCTACACTGACATATCACAATTGGTGTTGTACATTTTGTGGGTTTGGACAAATGTATAATAATGACATCCATCCATCATTATAGTATCATGTAGAACATTTTCACTGCCCTAAAAATCCTCTGCTTGGCCTAGTCATCCCTACCCACCCCAAATACTGACAACCACTGATTGATTGATTGATTGATTTTTACCATCTCCATAGTTTTGTCCTTTCCAGAACGTCTTATGGTTGGAATCATATGTAGCCTTAGAATGGAAACTCCATCTGACTTCTGAACTTCTCCTCTAGGTTTCTCCTTTCCCTTCCCTACACTGCTACTAGTATCCAGACCAAGAGCCAGCTTTCTGGTTACAGAGCTAATGTTCCTGCTTCCTCCTGGTTCTCTAGTTTTACTGTGAGGGTCCTGGATTTGGAAGCATCTTTGCTTTGGCTCCTGGCCATTATCTGCTGAGGTCACCTGAGAGGCCAGTGCTGTCATTACGGCTACCAGTCTGTGAGGGACTATTCTGGGGCTCATCCAAGTCCCAGATCCAGGAGGCAAACTGCAGATGATTCTTCTATTTTTAGATCCTGGGATGTTGCCTATGAACAAGCCAGTGACCTGGAAGAGCCAATTCTCCCTCCAGTCTATGTTTCTGACTCCCTCATTTCCCTTATTGTTCTACCAAAATTTCCCTCTGTCTGTGGGACTGGGATGAAATGACCCAGAGTTAATGGAACTGCACCTTAGTCTGGGGACACACACTTCAACATCCCAGGCACCTGCCAAGACTCTGCCTACCAAGGCTGTTTTTAGGTATAACAGACCAGACTGCTTATAGCATCAGGGATCCACAATTTTTGATCATGCTTTCTGATCAGCAATACATTTTTGAGTACACACTCCAGTTTTTGCTTATGTACTCATTCATAAATTCTATACATGTACATTTGTACTAATATATATGTTACAGAACTTATACAGAAGATAGGAAATTTATAGGTTGTGATAGTTCTAGAGAGTTAGAAGTTTTCATATTCTTTTCTTGTTCTTCACAGATCTCCTGGCACATCCCATGGTGGAAATCACTGCTACCTAGGGAATTCCACTGCAGAGTGGAATGNATCAGCAATACATTTTTGAGTACACACTCCAGTTTTTGCTTATGTACTCATTCATAAATTCTATACATGTACATTTGTACTAATATATATGTTACAGAACTTATACAGAAGATAGGAAATTTATAGGTTGTGATAGTTCTAGAGAGTTAGAAGTTTTCATATTCTTTTCTTGTTCTTCACAGATCTCCTGGCACATCCCATGGTGGAAATCACTGCTACCTAGGGAATTCCACTGCAGAGTGGAATGACGACATGTCCTTGGGAGACATTGTTTGGAGCTGCAATGCTAGCTACTGTTGATTTGAGGAATAATGGAAAAGTTTTTGTTGGGCAAACTATTTTCTCTTTCCCAGTAGATAGCAATATCTTAAAATCCTGTATTAGAGAAGTGATAACTTTTGGGTCAAGCATTGCCTTCTCTCCGAGGGCTCTTAAAACACAAATCCTCGTGAAAGAAGTTGGCAGAAGACACAGTTTACACGTCCAGTGCTTTGGGTCGGTGCCTAAATCCTTGCTTTCCTCAGAGCCCTGATGCCTAACGTAGAGCCTGGCACCCAGGAAGAGATCCATAAATATTTGCTGAGTGGGCAGATGAGTGAGGGAAGGACACAGCATGGAAGGACGGAGAAGAGCAAGGAGAAGGCGTGTGGGAGATAGAGCACAGTTGAGTTTCCTCCTCTTTCTGATTTTGCTCGGGCTGGAGCAGTCACTCAGCACAGAGCAGTTCCTCTCAGTACAGTGCTTCTCTTGTCCTGAAATTCTGTTTACCAGGACTGCAGGGGAGTCTAGGTCCCTCCCTCCAGGTGTGAGAATAGACCCTCTACTACAAAGACATTTGGAAAGAGGTCCCTCCTGCCTTTCTACTAAGTTTAGCAGGGTCTCTTTTCCGCTCTGTTGTCCTCCTCCTTCTTCTTCTTCTTCTTTNTGTGAGAATAGACCCTTTACTACAAAGACATTTGGAAAGAAGTCCCTCCTGCCTTTCTACTAAGTTTAGCAGGGTCTCTGTTCCACTCTGTTGTCCTCCTCCTCCTCCTCCTTTTTTTTTTTAAGATTTTATTTATTTATTTGACAGAGAACAAAAAGGGGGAGTGGGAGGGAGAGGGAGAAGCAGGCTCCCTGGTGAGCAGGGAGCCCAACCCAGGACTCGATCCCAGGACCCCGAGATTATGACCTGAGGTGAAGGCAGGCATTTAACCAATGGAGCCACCCAGGCGCCCCTCTTCACTCTGTTCTTAGGGCATCCTAAGATGAAGGAGCAGAGGTCTGTCCGTTCACAGACTCACGGGGTATCATTGGAACCAAAGACAGATCTGCCCTCTTTGGTATCTTGAGTTCGTTGCTTTTGGGCAATAGAAGGAGGCTTCTTTTTCCAGAAAAGAGATGCATGATGAAATGGATTCTGCTCAACTAGTCAGCCTTGGGCAGGTTTTTGTTTCTGTTTTGATTCCCTTCCCCCAAACTAGAAAAGGATTTTGACAGATTGGATTAAGATGATAGACTGAGAAGGGAAATCTTTTTCCTTTTGTTCTCTAGAGTTTCTGTACACACCTAGATACAAAGGTGCACATGATGTGTAAGTACACGTATATGTGAGCGTGTTTCCAGCAACAGCATGATTTAATCTGAATTTCAGTGAATTTCAGATTTACTTGGCAAAAATGGACATCTTGGCAATATTGAACTCCCACTTTAGGAAAATGGCATGTTGCTGTATATCTCTCAAAACATTCAGGTCTTTGCTACTTCCAGCCATATTTTACTTTTATCATCATGTACATCAGCTGAGTTTTCATTTGTTTAGTCCTAGGGATTTTGTATTTTCTTTTACTGTTGTGTATTGGTTATTTTTTCACTGTATTTTTTGTTGTAGTAAAATACGCATAACATAAAATTTACCATTTTAACAATTTTGAAGTGTATGATTTAGTGGCATGAAGTCCATTTGTGTTCTGTAGTTATATCACCACTGTCTATTTCCAGAACTTTTTCATCACCCCGAACAGAAACTCTGCACCCATTAAACAATAACTCGCCATTCCCTCTTCTCCCCTGGCCCTGGTAGCTTCTAGTCTACTTTCTGACTCTAGGAATTTGCCTATTTTAGGAACCTCCTCTAAGTGGAATCATACAGTATTTGTCATTTTTTGATGGACTTATTTCACTTAGCATGATGTCTTCAAGGTTCATCCACCTTGTAGCATGTGTGAGAATTTCCTTCCATTTTATGGCTGAGTAATATTCCACTGTATGCATGTATCACATTTTATTTAGGTTGCTTCCACCTTTTGACCATTGTAAATAATGTTGCAGTAAACATGGGTGTATGAATATCTGGGCTTTCAGTTCTTTTGGGTATGTACCTAGAAGTGGAATGGTTGGATCATATGGTAATTCTCTATTTCACTTTTTGAAGAACTCCAAAATGTTTTTCACAGCAGCTACACCATTTTACATTTCCACCAGAAATGCATCAGGGCTCCAAGATCTCCACATCCCGGCCAACACTAGTGTTTTCTGGTGTTTTTAATGATAGTCATCCTAATGGCTGACACATGGTATCTCTTTGTGGTTTTGTTTGCTCTTCCCTAATGACCAGTGATTTGGAGTACTGTATTTTTAAGTTGATTTTTGCTAGCTGACATCCTTATTTTCCCAAATAAAGTGTAGAATTATTTGTTAAGTTCCTCCAAAAATTAAGCTTGCATTTTAATTGGCTTGCATTGATTTTATAGATCAATTTGGGAAAAAATAGAGCTCTTCATTGAGTCATCTTCTTCATAGCTTTTAAACAAGCTTTAAAAAATTTAATAGCGTTTTAAACTTATGCCTTAGAAGAATGTGCATTCTTTATTAGCTTATTTCCTAGCTACATTATAAACTTCATTACTGCTGTGAATCATGTCTTTTTTTTTTTCCTGTTTCTAGATAGTTATTATAGGTCTGCAGAAATGCTACTAATTTTCGTAGATTGATTTTGTATCCAGCCTCCTTGTTGAACTCTTATTAGATCTTACAGGTTGGCATTCCTCATAGATGAGCATATAATTTGCAAATAATAGAAGTTTTATCACTTCCCATTCAATTCTTACAACTTGTCATTGTTGTGCTGTTATTATTATCATGACAAGCCTTATGCAGCATTAGCCAGGATACCCAGAAACGGTGATAATGAACACCATGCCCGATCTAATCTTCTCCGTTAAGTATGACATTTGCGGTGTATTTGGGGTATAGAGCCTTTATTAAGTTACAGGAGTTCCCTTTTATTTTTTTTCTGAGAGTTTCTATCATAAATATATGTGGAATTCTAATCAAATTTTTTAATTGACAAATCATTTGATTTTTCTCCTCCAGTCTAGTGTGTGGATTATAGCCAGTGATTTCTGGTGTCAAATGATCTTTACATTACTGGGATAAACCTTATTTAATTTTGATCTATTACTTTTTTATATTTTGTTGAATTTGTTTGGCTTATATTTTATTTAGGATTTTGGGATCTTAACTGCAAAAGAGCTGTTCTTTCTTCTATTTTTATCAGTGTTTGGAATTAATCTAATAATAGAATAAATTGGGTAGCTTTTACTCTTTCTCTACTTTTTGGAGCAAATTGTTCCAGATGGGAGTACCTTGTTTTTTAAACTATTGTCTGTAAAACCAACTGGCCTAAGGCCTTTTTCCTCTCAGGGTAGGGGTAGATTTTTCTGTTGTTGTTAATCATTTCGGTTTCTTTATTTGCTGCTGATTTGTTCAAAGCTCCTAGTTTTTCTTGGGCCAGTTTTATATTTTTCTAAAATTTTAAACATTTTAATGTTTTAATATATTTTATCTTTACTTTTATTTTATTAGAGAATAGCTATCCGTAATTCTCTTTGATGATTATTTTAAACTCTTTGGTGTCTGTAAGTATTTTCCTTTTTTTATTCTGAATTTTGTAGATCTGTGTTTCTTTTCACCTTTATCAGCTTTTGGTGGAAGTTAGTCTATCTTAGCAATCTTTTCAAAGGTCCGACTACTGGCTTGGTTCTTCTTTATTTTGTACTTGCTGCTGCTTTGGTCTACTTATTTATTTAA